>NW_026714574.1:0-23266 GCF_029784015.1 Lycium ferocissimum | reverse complement strand
TATGCTAACTCAATTAATATACTACTTCCTTCAAAACCTTCCAATTCCAATAAAACAATAATAGCCTTACAATATATTTTCCAACAACACCATACCAATATCATTGTCTTCTATACATGTAAGAACATAATATTCACCTCATGTTAATTTCTAAAATAAGTCTCCAACTACTACAACTTCACTAAGACCATTAAGCTTCTATTATCAACATCAAATCTACAACACAACAATCAACATACTAGATAAAATTTGTTCACCAATCAACAAATATACACGGCCAACTCACACTACACACCCACGGCCAAACTCCTACTTCCATATTCATCATAATTTTCATGATTTCCATTCAACTTCATTCACTCTAACATCCATAAATCTTCTACAACATAAAAGAAACAAGAAATTCTTACCTTCTCCAATGAATTCTCCTTGCCACCAAGATCACTTCCTTGCCAAAATAATTATACCACTTTGTAGAGAATCTGAACTTAGTAGGAATACAAGAGAATATAATTCTTGAATCAAAGTCAAGGCTTGGAATTTTTTTTTCTCTTCTCTTGGCCGAATGGCTTCTTCTTTTTTTTGCTCTTGATTTCTTTTTTTTTCTTGAAGTTTCTAAGGATAACAATCCTTATATAATTGGCACATGGAAAAAATTTAATCAATTTGGTGGGTTTGGGCCATGGGTTGGCCGGCCACCCTTCCAATCTTGGGCCTCAATTTTTCTTTTCTTTTTTTTTGAGCCCAATCTCCTTAGAAATCTCATTTTGTAATTCCCGAAGCTAATTTCCGAAATTCCAATTTTGCCCTTGGCCTTCCTTCGTATTTCCACACCACTATTTTTCATGAACAACATACACATACCTTAATCCCAATCAACATATGACCTTATTCTTACAAATCACAATTATATCCAAATTTCCCGAACGTGCAAAAACACGGGATGTAACATAATCCTTCTCCCATTTTCAAAACGTATTCCGTTCATCCACGTTTACCTATATCATACCAGTCATCTTCTGGCATTTATTCTACCTTGTTCCTCCTCGGCCCCACGACTCTGGCCTTTCTCCATCTCGACACTTACGGCACTCATTTCTCTCTCATTTCTCAACTTTTTATAACTTGGCTTTTCATCGTTCCGTCACTTACGCACCCGTGTCTTCCGTCACACAACATAACCTATTAATACATGGATGTCTCGCTTTCTTCTTATCTCCTTCTCCCGTTAGCTCCTCTTCCTTACCGACCCGATGATCCGCCCGTCCCACGCGACCTTTTATGGTTTCTCGCCCACTCCATAGACTCTAATCTTCCTTAGATTAATCTAACCTCTCATTTTCCTCTTACGTCCGAATTCCAGAGACTTTTCAAAAACTTCCCTGTGGGTCACCCATCCTAAAAATTGCTCTCACGCCAAAGACGCTTAACTTTGGAACTTTAATGGAGTACAACGCTTTAACGCTTTCCTGACTGCGTCCACCTCACCGCACGACCTTCTACACATAATATTGAGTAAGTCGGAATCTTAACATATTCCCAAAACGCCCCCACGACACATCCCGACAGCTGTCTTATTAATACATTCCTATCCGTCATAATTCTTCTCTTCTTTTCTTTCATACCCCAGTCTACTCGTATCCTTGCTTCCCGTGACTATAATCTCATCATATTTTCCTCCTACCTATCGATTCAGTCGATGCCTTAATACATATTACTCTATTCAAACCTACCAGTCCTCTCTAGATCATCTCTTAATATCGCTAGTCCATTCCAAATTCCTTATTACCATATCCCCATCGACCTCCTGTTTACTATTATTGCTAATTCCGCAATTTAACTTATTCTTCCAAAAGGGCATCCGCACTTACGGCTTGGTCAAATCCCATCGTTACTATTCATATGACCTTTTCCAAACATATTCCAAACTTACATCTTACTCTCGTATTATTTCCAGAAAAATTTTGGCAGAGTTTCCTCTGTATTCCTTACTATCCAAAACCTGCACGCAGGAAATACCAACATCGCCTCACAGGGCCATCGCATATATGTATGTATCATATCATCTCGTATTGTATCACAGCCACACAGGGCTTCCAATATCCATAACGGTCTGAAAATAATGGACTTACCTTATACACTTAACACGACCACGCGTGTCACACTTTCCTGTCTATTTTCCCTTTTACTTTCCAACTTTACACTTCAATCGTACATCAATACCGTACTCAACATACGTCTTTCGTACCTTCGCTTACCCTGCGTGCTTGAAACTTCCAATATCGTTAATCACCTTCTTCCGTTGTCGCCATTTCTCTGCGGAAGTCAAAGGTCGGTGTCGAATCTCATTTCCTATGACTTGGCTTTATGGCACGATCTAAGTGAACGAAGAGTAACCACCCTAAATGCCCCGTAGCCTCCTCGTTTATAAATGTGGCCGGCTCACACCATAAATGTGGACTCTACCGGACACGACTTTACGGGAAACCCCTAGGACGAACTCGCTCCGATACCGATTTGTCAAACCCCAATTTTCGTTAGGGCGTGATGGGCACCCGACCCTTACCTAGGGGCCGAGCAAACCTCCGACTCTCGTGGCACTCATAATCATATTGGGCCCTCATAGCATAACATGAGTACATAATGAAAGCTTTTCAGAAACAACCTGCTTTTCATCCTTTTCAAGTCAAGTAAGACCTAAGATCGTATAAGACCCGTAGAATAATGCATCACAATACATCGGCTTATGGAGACGCTTATAAAACTGACATACTACATACACGACACTGTCTGCAAAGTCTCTAACATGGAACATGAAACCATATCATAATGCTCGACTCGGCAAGAAGCACTCGGAGAAAATGGAGCTCGCCAATCCCGCCGGAACATCTTCGCTAATATCTTCAACTCATCCGGGTGTACCGCGCGGCATGAACACAGCGTCCACAAGAAGGGACGTCAGTACGAGCAACGTACTGAGTATGTAAGGCATGAGTAACAACATATAGAAGGATGCAAAGCATGAATAGTAACAAGACGAAAACATAGGGCATTTCATGAGATAAAGAGTAACCTGTACATCTGAGTGCCCTTTTAGGCGGAACCATACACCAATTTAGTGCCGCGCGGAACGTGCGCTCGATCCATATATATATATATATATATATATATATAATATATTGTTGCGGAACGTGCAGCCCGATCCATATAATATATTGCTGCGGAACGTGCAGCCCGATCCATTTATATGTAATAAAAGAGTAACCTGTACATCTGAGTGCCTTTTAGGCGGAACCATGCATGCTTAGTGCTGCGGAACGTGCGTGCCCCGATCCATATATATATATATATATATTATATTATCGTTGAACGTGCAGCCCGATCCATATAATATATTTACGCGGAACTTGCGTGCCCGATCCATAACCACATATCCCGCGTCGGCATCCCGCGTCCGGATGGTATCATGTCATATTATACCAACCGATCGGTGGTTACGCGTATATAACGCTCTCGCCCTTTCCCATATTCCCCATATATCATATACATATATCATATAAGTAAGATGCATGAGAGCCCAAAGGAAGTCATGTATCTATCGGAGTGACGTAAGGTCGGTAACCTCCGATTGTGTTATGGAATAATCATGGTTGCTTTGTCTCACCTTGAAGGAACGATTATTATAAGGTGAGACTGTCAATGAAGAATAACTTCACGAGGAAACGTAAAATAGGATCATAAGGCATCAATTCATATACTTTGGAATCTTTAAAAATAGTCATCATTCATGAATAAAATTGAGAAATCAAGGATTAGCTCAACATTCTCATATCGTCATTGAAATCATAGACTTGGAACCTTTAATCATGGAATCATCATCATCATATTCATCGTAGGAAAATATTATCATTTTTGACATCATCGTTGTCATTGTAAAACATCTCCATCGTTGTTGTCATGAAAGCTTACGGAGTCATAAACCTCCGTTCTGGAAAGATTCAGACATTTCAGAATTCTTTTCACAAATAGGTCGTTAGAACCAACAAGGGAAAGTCGCGGGGCCCACGGACGAGCATCGACCCGATCCGGGCCCGCCTATGAAAGTTAAAGATTATTACTCGTTATGAAATCTTCTACGATGGTTTCGAAGCGATCCGAGCCCATCTGTGAGAGTTACGGGCGTTCGTAGTTTCGGACTCGTTTAGGAACAAAATTCTTTTGAAAGCAAAACTTTCGAAAACAACAAAGTTATGGAAGCATTTATGAAATCGTAATCTAAGAATCATGCCTTTGAAAGAAAGGGACGAGCCTTAACATACCTCAGACGCTTCCTAAGCTAATTCGAGCTTATGTATCGGCTTCTCACGATCTACAATAATGTCATTAGATATCAACCATTAGCCATAACACTTGAGAATCCAATTCCAAATTAACACTTTGTCTACAAAAATTTCGGCAGCATTTCCCCTATAACTTCAACATCCCCGAGAATTCAACTCGGCCAAATCAACAACAACTAACCCAACAATCATAATAACAATATCAATAATCAATTCACAAAATGTTCAAGACATTCATACCCAAATCTTGCTTTGCCCGAAACTTTCAAATACCATAAGAACCATCACAATACATTTCTCTCTTCCGAATTCATAAGCTATATTAACAATTCCATATATTAGCAACATCATCTTCATTAATACAAGAAGCCACATTAAAGTCACAATAAGTTCCAAATCAGCCCACACGATTAAAATCTTAACTTGGACCATTAAAACTTCATTTTACATCATAGAATTCACAACGACGACAACCAAAATACTACATAAAATTTACCCATCATGTTCTACCAAAACAGCCCCTACACGGCCAAGTCTTCAACATGCATAATTCCATGAAGTCCATTCATTTCTACACATTCTACCACACACACAACCATCTATAATACACAATCCAAACATGCTAAATAAATTAATCCTTCACTCCTATATATCCTCACATACACACGGCCACAATTCACCACACCATAACTTCATGAGTTTCATTCATTTCCACACTCCACAACATCCACAAATCATGCATAACATATGAAAAACAAGTTTGAACCTTACCTTTTTCCTTCAACTTGTCTCCATGGCCCAGGACTACCATTTGCGAGAACGAACGGTTTTCTTATTCCAACAACTACTCCACGTCGATGAGGACCTTCCAATTAGTGGGAAAGCATGAAGAAATTATTTTTCCATGATCAAATTATGGTCATGTTTTCCAGCCCCCATGGCCGATTGTCTCTTCTCTCTTTTCTTCATGTTTCTTGAGTTTTCTAGAGTTAGGAAATGATAAGTTGAGCCTTGTAGTTTCATCACATATATATATATATATATATATATAAATATAGGAGCACATGGCCGGTCATGTGCTCCTTTCTTTTCTTTTTTTTTTCTCCAATTTTCTTCACTTTTCTAGAAATTTCTTAATTTGCAAAAGATGAATAAGTTTTGCATGGTAAGGAATTATACATACACCTACACATGCCTTCTCCAATACAAGATACACACATGTGCCATTCCATGTCATAAAAATATTGGCCAACATGTGGGTGGGGCCCACGGCCACCTAGGCCTTTTGGCCATTTCATGAAAATCCTTTTTCCAACTTTTAGCCTCCAATTTCTCCTTATCCCAAATTTACCTCTAATGCTCCATTCCAATAGAAAGGATGAATACGCAACTTATACATTCTAAAAAAAAATTATAACCTTGTCCTTAACTTCCCGCCATTAACTCGGAATGTTCAAAGGTACAAAATGCGAGGTATAACAGGTAACTCATATGATATGCTATGTATGATATATGTATAAAATGTATCCATTCAAAGAGTACGCAGGTTTTGTCTTCATCTTATGCCTTATGATTTCTCTATTGTGTTCATTTCATTCATGCCTTGCATACTCGGACAATGTTCGTACCGACGTCCGTTTTCTTTGGACGCCGTGTTCATGCCACAGTAGACAGGGAGGCGATCCAGACTCGTAGGAGCTATTAGCTGATTGAGAGCTCTCCATTTTCCAGAGGTGCCATTGATTATTCTTTTGGTATATATATATATATGCTATGGGCATGACGGGGTCCTATCCCGTCCCTATGTCTAGCACTCTAGTATAGGCTCGTAGATGCGCAGTTGTGGGTAGTATGGTCTCATAAGTTTCTCATTATATATGTATATATATTATTTTGATAGCCGAAGGGCTTATGTATATAAAGTGAATATGTTTCCAATAATTATAGTTTTCCATGATTATGTGCGTAAGAAATATGAATAAGAGCAGATGAGTAATAGAATGAGTGGTGCTCGGTGGTTAGCCCCGGGTACCCGTCATGGCCCTAGTCGGGTCGTGGCAATACACACACACACACTATATTGCATATGAAAAATGGTTTTATCATGCATTGCATATTAGCTGCTTTCAGATTTTGTCCTTCGTTTTTCTTATCTTATGGTTATGTCTTGTTTCATTACCGTATTTCATTCTGCCTTACATACTCAGTACATATTTTTCATACGGAATATTCCATTTTGGGACCTGCATCTCGTCTCGTAGGTTAGGGACGTGTTTCAAGACGCGCCGTAATAGGAGCATCGTCATGGTCGGCAAGTGCCATTCATCCGAACTTTCCTGTTTTGGTAGATGATTATGACTGAATGGTTACTGTATGTGTTTTTGGATACGTCAGTGGACGTGTAGTCCCGACCTTTTTAATGATAATATTTTCTACTCTTAGAGGCTCGTAGACCCTGTGTAGTGTGTTGGTGTTGGTCGTGAGAAAATATGTTTTAATAAATAGGCCTACTGACTTATGATATTTTTAGTGGCAGCCTCATCGGCATGCATACTGTGATTATGTGTGTATGTAGCTGATGTTGTCTACTGTTCGGTTTGGGTTTTGCAGGTGCCGCTAAGGCTTTATGCTAAGTTATTCCAAGTCAATTATGATTTTGTTATCTAGTTCAGGTTAGCTTAGTCGGCATTCCGGTCATGAGGTAAGGTGCCCTGTCACGCCTCCCGGCGGGGTGTGTGACATGTAGTATCAGTACAAGCACTAGTATCCCATAGGTATCATAGGGCAACAATGGAGGAAAATGCATATAAAGCACATAAAGACCGAATCTAAACACTTCTTAGTCTGACTCAACTTCGATCATGCTAGTCTTAACCAAGAATTTGTATTTCATGGATAACTCAGGTAAGAAAGTATCACATAAGAGAAATAGTAAATAAATGAATGAATGGATGTATGAATGCAATACATTGGTTATCAGTACTGGTAGACACATGCTAGCAGTCATTCCGGCTGATCATGATCCATAGGGGACTGTCGAGTTTCATATACTCGATGCGGCGTGCAACCCAATCCCATGTTGCGACATTCAACTCGATCCCATAATTTGTACATGTTGTGACGTGCAACCTGATCCCATAATTTGTATATGCTGCAGCGTGCAACCCTATCCCATCAATCATCGCTGATATGTAACTTCAATCTTACCTTTTCCATCCTTAATACAACCTCATATCTCCTTCTCACAACTTATCCATCAAATACTTATGAATGAACGCATGTGTTATATCCCGTATTTTGTACGTTGAGATATTCCGAGCTAATCGTGATAAGTTAAGGACAAGACTATTTTTGAATACGAGGTACCTCCGGTTTTGTTTTAGTGTACAAGTTGCTTATCATTTTATTGGTATGAAATATTAAGGGAAATTAGGGGCCAGAAGTTGGAAATAAATATTTCATGAAAATGGCCAAATGGCCATGTGGCCATGTGGGGTGTGTGGGCACCCACCCATGGCTTGGCCAATTTTGATTGAGTCAAGCCATGAGGTGGGGCATGTGTCCACATTGGAGAGGCTATGTATCTTTATATATATAGATGAAGGATGACAAAGCAAGACATATTCATCTTTTCACAAACTCTAGAAACTTGGAGAGGAAGAGAGACCATTCGGCCATGGCTAGCAAATTTGATGACCATGAATAGTGAAAAACAATATTTTCTTCTAGCATTTCAACCAATTGGAAGGTCCTTATTAACGTGAAGTAGTTGTTGGAGCAAGCAAAGCACTCGTTCTTGCAAGGCTCAACCCTAGCCAAGTTGAGGAACTAAGTGGAAAAGGTAAGGTTCATTCTCCTTTTACATGTGTTATGGATGATTTGTGCATGTTACGGTGTGTAGAAATGAATGAAATTCATGGAACCATGGGTGTTGGTGCTTGGCCGTATAGGGGCTGCTTGGTATGACAAGGAATGAACTAAATTTACTTAGTGTTTTGATTATTGTTGTTGTGGATTCTATGATGTAAAATGGAGATTTAATAACTCAAGTGGAAGTTGAAACCGTTGGTGGGCTGATTTAGAAACTAAAGTGATTCTAATATACTTTCTTGTATTTATGAGAATGATGTTGTTAACGTGTGGATTGTTGATGTAGTTCATAAATTTGGAAGAAAGAAATGTGTTGTTGTTGTTCCCATTGAAGTTGGAAGGTTTCAAGTTGTGTTGTATGTTGGTTGGGCTGTTTTGAATATTGTGTGGATTGTTTGTGTCACACCCCAACTTGATAGGGCATGATGGGCACCCGACCCTTACTTAGGGCTGAGCGAAGCCGCTGACTCTCGTGATACAAATAAACTTACTGGACTCTTAAATCATGAAATGAATGCATAATGGAAGCTTTTCAAAGAACAACATGCTTATCGTCTTTTCAAATGAAGTAAAATCGGTGAACATATGAAATTTGTAATATAATGCATACTGATACATCGGCTTACAGAGCCGCTTACAAATACGACATGTCATATACGTGACTCGTACGCAAAAGTCTCTAACATAACTCGTGTACCATGACATAGATACTCGACTCGGCAAAGACTCGAGGAAATGGAGCTCGCCAATCCAAATGAAACATCTTCTACTAATGTCCTCTCGCTCATCTATATATACTCGCGTGGCATGAAACGCAGCCCCGAAGAAGGGGGGTCGCACGAATATGTATCGAGCATGTAAAGCATGAAATACGGAAACGAGATCATACTGAAATAAGGAGTATAGAAGATCATAGGGCTTGCCTTTGAAAAATAAATCATGCGTATCAATATCATATCCAGCCCATTATGGGACTGAGTGACACAAGTAAATAATCATCATGTGCATGTACATATAACGTGCCCCGGCCCTCTAGTGAGGGACGCGGTAAATAAAATCATCATATGCATGTATATGTATAACGTGCCCCGGCCCTCTAGTGAGGGACGCGGTGAATAAAATCATCATATCATGTATATATAACGTGCCCCGGCCCTCTAGTGAGGGACGCGGTGAATGAAGTCATCATATGCCATCCTGGCCGCCTCCCCCATATCATCATATCATCATATACATATACATATAACGTGCCCCGGCCCTCTAGTGAGGGGGACGCGGTGAACAATGCAGTGGAGTTGCACGAATACATGCCCTGGCCCGGGACGCAGTGAAAGAAGTAATAACAGCTCGCACGAGCAGAGTAGTGAGAAACCATATGCACATAAATCATCATTACAAACTCAATGGATAAGTAAGTAGTCGACGCTCGAGAGTTAAAACGGTAATCATGTTAAGTTCTTTCAAAAAAAGTCGTTAAGACTATACAAAGGAAAATCTCGGGGACCACGGATATGCATCAAACCAATCCGGGCCCGCTCATGAAAGTTAGAGCCATTATTCGTTATAGAATCTTCTACGAACGTTTCGAAGCGATCCGAGCCCGTCTATGAAAGTTGCGGTCGTTCGTAGTTACAGAATCCTTTACGAACAAAATCTCTTTATGCAACATTTGAAATCCAATCATACAAAAGACACAAGGACCATAGTTCGACTATGTTAAGAATGCTAACATCAAGAAGTGAATAAAATTCATAGACATGCTCGGATTTTAAGAATAGAGTTACCCCGAGGTTCGTATCATATCTTACTTACATCTAAGACATGGCAAAAGAAAGAAAGGGTAAGCTTTACATACCTCGTCCGCTCCCTAAGCTAATCCAAACTTAAGTCTCGGGCTTCCTAAGATCTACAATGTCACGACCCAACCCCGTAGGCCGTGACTAGTGCCCGAGCCTGGCACCCAGACGCACCTGCTAACCATAATCAGCGTACAAATAGATTATACGTATACAATAGTCAGACATCAGACCATAGCGGCATAGCTTATCTTATACATACGTAATAGTAATACGTCGCCCAACATTGTCACAAACACATACATACATAATGTAGTCAAATCCTTCAAGAAATGACATCACATATAAGCCGCACAAGCGTCGTCGAAATACGAGGAAAACGTCCAAAACACAAATCACACGTACATGACCGAACAAAGGACTACCCATACCCACACATATATGTCTACGTACGTCTAAGGATCATAACAAAATCATATGACGGGACGGGCCCCGCCGTACCCCCGAATAAACATATGCATATGTACGATAACGGAGATACGGACCAAAGTATGGCTCCGGAACAAGGAGCGCTCCAAGACAAATTAACAGGATCCTAAGTCGATGGATCATCCAAACAAGTATTTGTACCGCGCAAGATGAAACGCGACCCCACGAAGAAAGAGGTCGATTTAATATATACCGAGTATGCAAAGCATGAAATATAGTAAACAGGATCATAATCAAAACCAGAAGTACAGAGAGTAAATACAATATCCAGAATATCAAAATGCTTACTAAAAAAAAAACATAATCATGCATGGGGCTCTTAGAATATGGTCGCCCGCCTGTCATTGGCGCCATAACACAGCATCACACCAGAAGGTTTCATATCTCCGTAACCCGACATATCCCCATAACACATCATAGCACACCATAACGCCATAACACAAAGATAACACCAAATATAAACGGAACCTGGCCCTTAGCGAGGAGCTCGGTGAACCGTAACACAAAGATCACACCGAAAAATAACATAGTGCGCACGATACATAACCGGCCCGGGACTCGGTGAAGGATGTAAATACATAATGCACAAGCAGAGTCGTGAGTAACCATATGCAATTTAAAAATGTTTTTCAGAGACTCGATGGAATAATTAGATGAACCGTCATTTAAAAACCAAGGCGATAGTCAAACCAAGTTTCTTCCGAACGCCGTTCGAGAACATATAAAATGGAACTTTAGGGTTCATAAATACGTATCAAACCGTATGAAATAACTTAAGGAAATTAGGGGCATAATCGTCATTGCAAACTTGATAGAGAAGTAAGTTATCAATGTCCGAGTTTAAGACGATAGTCACACTAAATCTTTTCAAAAGTCGTTAGCATTACACAAAGGAAAGTCTCGGGGCCCACGGACGAGTATCAGACCAATCCGAGTCCATCTATGAAAGTTGGAGACCTTATTCATTATAGAATCTCCTACGAACGTTTCGAAGCGATCCGAGCTCGTCTATGAAAGTTACGGTGTTCGTAGTTATGGAATCCTTTAAAAACAACATTCATTATGCAACTTTTGAAATCCAATCAAAAAAGAATTAAAAGCCATAATTTGACCATATTAAGAACGTGAGCATCAAGAAGTGAATAAGAATCGTATACGTGCTCGGATCTTAAGAATGGAGTTACCCCGAGACTCGTATCATAGCCTAATTACAACTAAGGCATGCCAAAAGAAAGAAGGGTAAGCTTCACATACCCTCGTCGCTCTCGAAACTAATCCAAACTTACGTCGCCGACTTCCCAAGATCTACAATATGTCATTAAATACCAAATATTAGCTAAAAGCATTTAGGAACCCGATTCCAAGCGAACACCAAATTCTACTGCAAATTTGGGCAAAAGATTTCCCTATAAATACAACAACCCCGAGAATTCAACTCGGCCAAATTCATCAACAACAATGCCAACAACCACACTAACAACATCAATACTCAAATCAAAGCGCATTCTAACGTTAGTAGCTCTTTTCTACATAATTCAACAACATTCCATTATATTCAATTCAACCGCCTACATTTCAAACCAATATCAACGCTTATACATTCAAATACTAGTCCAAATCCATACAAACAATATTCAAGAACATTTTAAACAATTCACACAATATTTCAAACAACCCAAACAAAACACCACTTCACCCGAAAACCATTCCAACCCGAGAACAACAACATCCACATTTCTTTCTTCCAAATTCATAAATTACACCAACATTCCGCACGTTAACAACATTAACCTCAATGATACAAGAAACTATAATAAAATCGCATTACCTTCTCCAACAACCTACAAACGATTACAACTTCAATTTGAATTACTAAACCATCATTTTAATTATGGAATCCATGCAACAACAACCAAAACATTAAACAAAATTTGTTCATCTCATCCCATCAAGACACCACATATACACGGCCACATACCAACATCCATATTTTCATGAATTTCATCCATTTCCACTTACTACAACATGCACAAACCCTCCATAACACATTAAAAAAAGGATTAAAACTTACCTTCTTCACTTAGTTCTTTAACATAGCTTGAGTTGAGAATTGTAAAGATAAATGGTTTTCTTGCTCTAACAATTACTCCATGTTGTTTAGGACCTTCCAATGAGTTGAAAACCTAAAAGAATTAATTTTTTTGATGGCTATTTTTGGACCTCCATTTTTCTCCCCTTGGCCGAATATGGCCTTCATCCTTTTCTCCATGGTTTTTCAATTTTCTAGAGTATGAAAAATGATGAAGATGACTTAACTTGTCATCTTTTGTTTCCATATGAATTAACACATGTGGCCCTATGGCCCACACACTCTTGGCCGCCACCTTAGCCTCAAGAATTATTTTCTTCACTTCTAGCCCTTACAATTGTGGAGTAATCACATACGCACCCTTCATAGCTTGGACTAGTCAAATTTGGCCAACCAAGGGTGGGTCCCACCATGCCACACGGCCAAACTTGGCCATTTCATGAAAATTTAATAACTTTTCATAATTCACTTTTCACCCCAAATTTTCCTTAATATTCCATGCCCATGAAATCATAAGCAACTTATGCCTTAAAATAAAATCGAGTGTCAAAAATCTCAACTTCGTATCTCGGAATAGTCTTGTCCCTAACTTATCGTGGTTACCTCGGATTGTCCCAATGTACAAAATACGGGATATAACATACAACAACGTCATTTTATATCAAACATTAGCTATAAATGCTTAGGGATTCCATCCCAACTAGCACTTTATCTACAGAAATTTGGGCAGCATTTCCCCTATAAATTCAACAACCCCGAGAATTCAACTCGGCCAAATCATCAACAACAATACCAACAATCATATTAGCACCATCAACAATCAATTCAAAACGCATTCTAACGTTAGTAACTTTTTTCTACATAATTCGACAACATTCCATTTACATTCAATCCAACTACATACATTCAAACCAACATCAATGCTCACACATTCAAGTACTAATCCGAAACCTTTCAAACAAGATTCAAGAACATTTCAAACAATCCGCACAATATTCAAAACAACCCAACCAATGTACTACTCCACCCGAAACCTTTCCAAACCCAATAAGAGCAACAACAACACATTTCTTTCTTCCAAATCCATCAACTACACCAACAATTCACACGTTGACAACATCATTCCCATAGATACAAGAAACTATCTTCAAATTCCATTAGCTTCTATAACAAGCCACAAACGACTATAACTCCAATTTGAACCATTAAACTTTCATTTGCATCATAGAACCCACAACATAGCAACCAAAACATACTAAATAAAATTAGTTCTTCACTCCTACACAACACAAAAGATATACACGGCCAAGCCCAACACACACGGCTCAACATCACCATGCAATATTTCATGATTTTCATCCATTTCTATACACTACAACATGTACAAATCATCCATAAAACATGAAAAAGAGGATTAAACCTTACCTTTATCACTTAGTTCCTCAACTTGGCTAGAGTTTGTGCTTGCAAAAATGAACGGTTTGCTTGCTCCAATGACCACTCCACGTTATAGAGGACCTTCCAATTGGTAGAAAAGCTAGAAGAAAATATTTTTTTGATCAATTTCCAAGCTCTTGCTCGGCTAGGCCATGGCCGAATGGCCCCTTCTTTTTTTTTTTCTCCAAGTTTCTAAGGTGAAGATGATGAATATGATTAATTAATCACCTTTCATATACTTATATTATGCATCCATGTGGCCCATGGCCCACACCCCATTACACAAATTAAGGCCATTTTCATGAAATTACCAACTTTCCATAATTAACTTTTAACCCTAAATTTTCCTTAATATTTTCATTCAATAAAATTATAAGCAACTTATTCCTTAAAACAAAACCGGAGGTTAAAAGTCTCTACCTCGTATCCCGGAATAGTCTTGTCCTTAACTTATTGCAACTAGCTTAAAATATTCTAATGCACAAAATACGGGATATAACATCCTTCCCCCCTTTTGAACATTCGTCCTCGAATGTTAAACTAGCCTCATAAGGTCTTATAAGGATTTCGGGGGGTTTTCTTTATTACTATAGAATGCAATCTCGTCTACCAATCATATTTCTTCTTCATCTCCTCTTCAGCTTCTCAAGTCATCTCCTTCCTGTTATTATTCCGCCACAATACCTTAACAAAAGCCATGTCTTTAGTACGTAACCTTATTACCTTACGAACAATGTAATAAGGCCCAATATACCTCGGGCTAAGCTTCTCCTTCTTGTCGAATTTTATTACACCTTTCATGGATGATATCTTCAAGAATACCCGCTTATCAACCTGGAACCTTAAGCGTCGACGTCGATTATTTGCATACGACTTCTGTCGACTCTGAGCTGCTAATAACCTTTCCCGAACAAGATCTACCTTACCAATGACTTGCTGGATCATATCTGGGCCGATTAACTTAGTTTTCCAACATCAAACCAGCCAGTAGGTGATCTGCACTCTCTGTCATACCGAGCCCCATGGATTTTTTCTCAACTCCTTTAAAAGACTTTAACTGTCGCTCTACCTTTTGTTCTCAATCTCCATCTTTGGAGTTAGCTATCAAGTAGCGGTGAAATCCCCCCCTCATATAGTAGCTCGCTAGTTTTGATCATCTTGCTTAAATCGTCTTATAATCCCCCTTTATTCAACTTGTAACATTCTAGGCACCTTATCTCGGGTCATCTCTTTATCTTTAATTCAACTCTTCTATTGTCCCTTTGCCCAGATCTTGCTCTCAACTTTCCGGTCACACATTATGTTGCAATCTTTACCAGAATATGCGAAGGTACTCAATTTAGCCCAAGAACTACCTTAGCGTGGCTCACTGATTCTTATGTTTTATTTTGTCTTCGCCTCTCTTATCTTACAACCGGTATCGGGATAGGTCTTTGGTTCAACCATAGCCATGTCCTGTTTGTCCTCGATTAATTCTATCTCGGCATCCAATTTTTTTAAGCCATCTTATATCTTTCCTTAATACACCCAAAATCTCGTAACCATATTGTTATTCTTTCGAATCCAAACTTTTCTCGTTAAGTACTTGCTTGGTCCCATCCACATCTAAATATTCATAGGTAACGTAACTACTTGCCTTGACACAATTGTATAAAGTATATTCAATCTTAGTCACGATCTTTCCTTCTCCTGGTTCATACTCTTCCATATCCTCCGTACTAACATTCGGCGGTAGCCTATCTTGTCATACTCCTTTCACTTCCTTTTCTCACTTTCTACTATAGGAGGTTTTCTATCTTTCTCCTTGCTACTTATAGGTCGCAGCGTATCATTGCGAACAACTCTATTGCCCACATCTTAACCTCTTAATCCAAGACAGCAACGATGTTGTCTTTCACAATGTCTCTGTGAAGTTACTGAAGATTTCTCTTTGTCGTATTCTCCTTTTTTTAAGCATCCACTTTCCAATGTCATATCATTTAAGATCTCCACAATTAATTCTCGAAATATCTCAACTACCATTCTAGCTTCTACCCTTCTCTGTGGCTTTTAGATATCTTACTAACTGTCTCGACATGAACCTTTATCTCCGTAGCCCAAGCATCCGTATCACATATTATAGTGTCGATTGTCTCCGTCTTAAATCGCATCTCTCGCACCCGCTCCCCGCTGGGTGTGTACTTATACTATTATCCGATTATACTTTGCCCTATGTCCGTATTTAATCTCAATTAGGCGGCACTTTTATTCCGACGTTTGATCCCCTTGCCTTTCCATCTACTCACTTTCTTTTCTTTTTCAAACACCATTGTGCTAACTTTCCAAGCTTAACCTGTAGTGAAAACAGCATCAGCTTACCTTGTAGCATTTGTGCCCTTTATTTTTCTTTTCACTTGAACTTCGTTACCCTGTCCGATTTATGCCTTCCATGTACCGCAACGTTGGTTGCTGGAATACATATATCCGCTGATATAGCCATGTATGAGATATCAGGTACACACCTATATATATACGTAGTTACTAGCACCTCGTTTACAAAATATTCCCAACCGCTACTCAAACTCACCCTAATTCTAGAGCTGTGATGCACCTTCTTTCTCTTTACAGGTCTAGTCCGCCCCGGCCTACGCGACCTCTTAAGGTTTTCACCCACTCAGTATACTCTAATTTCCCTTAGGCTACTCTGGCTTCCCATTTGGTTCTCCTGTGTCCGACTTGTAGACTTTTGGCACACTTCCTGGGGGTCACCCATCCTAAAATTTCTCTCACTCCAGCACGTTTAACCTTGAAACCCTGATGAAATACGATGCTCTAATGCTAGTATGATAGCGTCACCTTACCGCATGACCTTCATCACATAATCTGGAGTAAGTTAAAGTCTTAACAGATTTTAAAACGTCCTCATAACACATCTCCCTCCGAATTAGAAAGGGTCTTACTTTCCGACTCCCCAATTACTATTTTAGCCCTTTTCAACCCTCAATATTCACTTTTCACCTATGGATATGACTACTTTCCGTCTTAAACTTCCAGATTCCCAATGGTGAGAAACATACCTTGATCGCCGTTACTTATAAATACTTGGTTATCGGCTTTTGAATTTCTGCTCTTATTTTACCTCGTTCCTCATCCTTTCTATAACCGAGCCTTTCACAGTCCCATCACTTATAGTACTCGTATCCTTGACTACACATGTCATGGTCTCTTACTACACTGTTATCTCGCTTTCTTCTTATTTCCTTCTTCCAATTACCCTTTCTTTCCTTACACTCGCTATCATTTCCGTTATTATATAACCCTTATTCCAAACTTCCCCTACAGAACTTGACAAGCCTTCCTTATTCGTTCTATAGCTCGCTTTTCCGTTTCACACTTGCCTTTATATTCTAGCTACATATATCACATCATAGCTTTGGCCACTTTCTCACTAGGCTTTACTTATTTTCATAACAATCCTCATTATATCTTTTTCGTAATCAATTCTGTAACGTAACACTTCTTAACCCTTTACTCTTTCTGATCAACTTTATCCTTAATATCTCACAAGCTATCTTATCAATACATTCATATCCATCACAATTATTTTCCTTCGTACTCTTGTCTTAATCATACTATTACTTCTTTTAACTATAAGCTCGTCATAATTCATCCCTGCCTATCAATTCAGTCGGTATCTTAAATAACACTCCATCAAGATTTACCAGCCCTTTTCTGAATCATCTCTTAGGATGACAAGCCCTCTCCAAATTCTTTTTACCATCTCGATATCGACCTTCTAATTATTATTATCCTCAATTTAGCAATTAACTTCTTTCTCGATGTCAGCCATACTCGTGGCTTAGTTAAATCCTATCATTACTATTAGCACGACCTCTCAAGTCATATCACAAACCTATATCTCATTCTTTTTTTATTTCCAGGAAAATTTTGGCGTAGTTTCCTCCGTAATTGTCACTATCTCGAAACCTGCACGCAGGAAATACCAACAATGCCTCACAGGGACGACATGTGTATATATGTATATATATCATATCATATCACGATACCACACAGGCTCCCAATATCAACAACAAGACGAAAATGATGAACATACCTCGTATGCCCAGCTCAAACTGCACCTGTTACACTTCCTTGTTTACTTTCCCTTTTAATCTTCAACTTGTATTCCAATCGTACTCCAATATCTTACCCGACATATATCTTTCATACCTTTGCTTACCTGCGTTCTTTGTAACTTCCAATATCGCTAGTCACTTTCTCTCTCCGTCGATGCCATTCTTTCTCGCTGAAATCAAAGGTTAGTATACGAAATCTCATTCCCTATGACTTGGCTCTATGGCACGACCTCGGATATGTGAAAGAAGAGTAACTACCCTAGATGCCCCGTAGCCTCTCGTTTATAAATATGGCGCACCACACCATAAACAAGACTCTCTTTTCGGGACACGACTCTTGCGGACAACCCCTAGGACGAACTGCTCTGATAACAATTTGTCACACCCCAACTTGATAGGGCATGATGGGCACCCGACCCTTACTTAGGGCCGAGCGAACCCGCTGACTCTTGTGATACAAATAAACTTACTGGACTCTTAAATCATGAAACGAATGCATAATGGAAGCTTTTCAAAGAACAACATGCTTTTCGTATTTTCAAATGAAGTAAAATCGGTGAACACATGAAATGTGTAATATAATGCATACTGATACATTGGCTTACAGAGCCGCTTACAAAACTGACATGTCAAATACGTGACTTTGTCTGCAAAGTCCCTAACATAACTGGACATACCATGACATAGATACTACGACTCGCAAAGACCGGAGGAAATGGAGCTCGCCAATCTAGCCGGAACATCTTCTACTAATGTCCTCTCCCGATCTATATATACACGCGTGGCATGAAACGACCCCCCCCGAAGAAAGTGGGGGTCGCACGGGAATATGTACTGAGCATGTAAAGCATGAAATACAGCAAACAGGATCATACTGAAATAAGGAGTATAGAAGATCATAGGGCTTGCCTTTGAAACATAAATCATGCGTATCAATATCATATCCAGCCCATTATGGGACTGAGTGACACAAGTAAATAATCATCATGTGCATGTACATATAACGTGCCCCGGCCCTCTAGTGAGGGACGTGGTAAATAAAATCATCATATGCATGTATATGTATAACGTGCCCCGGCCCTCTAGTGAGGGACGCGGTGAACAATGCAGTGGAGTTGCACGAATACATGCCTGCCCGGACGCAAAGGGATGAAAGAAGTAATAACACCGCACGAAGTAGAGTAGTGAGAAACCATATGCACAAAAATCATCATTACAGACTTAATGGATAAGTAAGTAGTCGACGCTCGAGAGTTAAAACGATAATCATGTTAAGTTCTTTCAAAAAATGTCGTTAAGACTATACAAAGGAAAATCTCGGGGACCACGGATATGCATCAAACCAATCCGGGCCCGCTCATGAAAGTTAGAGTCATTATTAGTTATAGAATTTTCTACGAACGTTTCGAAGCGATCCGAGCCCGTCTATGAAAGTTGCGGTCGTTAGCGTAGTTCTGTAATCCTTTACGAACAAAATCTCTTTATGCAACATTTGAAATCCAATCATACAAAAGACACAAGGACCATAGTTCGACTATGTTAAGAATGCTAACATCAAGAAGTGAATAAGAATCATAGACATGCTCGGATTTTAAGAATAGAGTTACCCCGAGGTTCGTATCATATCTTACTTACATCTAAGACATGCCAAAAGAAAGAAAGGGTAAGCTTTACATGCCTCTTCCGCTCTCTAAGCTAATCCAAACTTAAGTCTCGGGCTTCCCAAGATCTACAACAACGTCATTATATACCAAACATTAGCTATAAATGCTTAGGGATTCCATCCCAACTAGCACTTTATCTCCAGAAATTTGTGCAAAGATTTCCCCTATAAATTCAACAACCCTAGAATTCAACTCGGCCAAATCATCAACAACAATACCAACAATCATATTAGCAACATCAACAATCAATTCAAAACGCATTCTAATGTTAGTAACTCTTTTCTACATAATTCGACAACATTCCATTTACATTCAATCCAACTACATACATTCAAACCAACATCAATGCTCACACATTCAAGTACTAATCCGAACCTTTCAAACAAGATTCAAGAACATTTCAAACAATCCGCACAATATTCAAAACAACCCAACCAATGTACTACTCCACCCGAAACCTTTCCAAACCCAATAAGATCAACAACAACACATTTCTTTCTTCCAAATCCATCAACTACACCAACAATTCACACGTTGACAACATCATTCCCATAGATACAAGAAACTATCTTAAAATTCCATTAGCTTCTATAACAAGCCACAAACGACTATAACTTCAATTTGAACCATTAAACTTTCATTTTCATCATAGAACCCACAACACAAAGATACTCAAACATACTAAATAAAATTAGTTCTTCACTCTACACAACACAAAAGATATACATCGCCAAGCCCAACACACACGGCTCAACATCACCATGCAATATTTCATGATTTTCATCCATTTCTACACACTACAACATGTACAAATCCTCCATAACACATGAAAAAGAGGATTAAACCTTACCTTTATCACTTAGGTCCTCAACTTGGCTAGAGTTTGTGCTTGCAAAAATGAACGGTTTGCTTGCTCCAATGACCACTCCACGTTATAGAGGACCTTCCAATTGGTAGAAAAGCTAGAAGAAAATATTTTTTTGATCAATTTACAAGCTCTTGCTCAGCTAGGCCATGGCCGAATGGCCCCTTCTTTTTTTTCTCTCCAAGTTTCTAGAGTTTCTAAGGTGAAGATGATGAGTATGATTAATTAATAACCTTTTATATACTTATATTATGCATCCATGTGGCCCATGTCCCACACCCCATTACATGGACACATGTGGCCATTTTCATGAAATTACCAACATTCCACAATTAACTTTTAACCCCAAATTTTCCTTAATATTTCCATCCAATAAAATGATAAGCAACTTGTGCCTTAAAATAAAATCGGAGGTTAAAAGTCTCTACCTCGTATCCCGGAATAGTCTTGTCCTTAACTTATTGCAACTAGTTTAAAATATTCCGATGCACAAAATACGGGATATAACAGCTTGAAGTGTTCTTGAGTCTTGTTTGAATGGTTTCGGATTAGTACTTGAATGTGTGAGCATTAGTGTTGGCTTGATTGTATGTGGTTGATTTGAATATAAATGGAATGTTGTCGAATTATGTAGAAAAGAGTTACTAATTAGAATGCATTTTGAATTAATTGTTGATGTTGTTAGTATGGTTGTTGGTATTGTTGTTGATGATTTGGCCGAGTTGAATTCTCGGGGTTGTTGAATTTATAGGGAAAATGTTGCCCGAATTTCTGTAAATGAAGTGCTAGCTTAGGATTGGATTCCTAAGTACTTATAGCTAATGTTTGGTGCCTAATGACGTTGTTGTAGATCTTGAGAAGCCGAGACTTAAGTTCGGATTAGCTTAGGAAGCGGACGAGGTATGTAAAGCTTATCCTTTCTTTCTTTTGGCATGTCCTAGATGTAAGTATGATACGATACGAGCTCAGGGGGTAACTCTACTCTTAAGATCCGAGCATGTCTACAATTCTTATTCACTTCTTGATATTCGCACTCTTAATGTAGTCGAGCTATTGCCCTCGAGTCTTTTGTATGTCTGGATAATGAATGTTGCATAAAGAGTTTTGATTCCTAAAGAGTTCTCTAACGTATAATGTCCCTAACTTTCTTATATGGTCTCGGATTGCTATGATATGTTCGTAGAGGATTCTATAATGAATAATGCCCGTAACTTTCATAGGCGGGCTCGGATTGGCTTGATACATGTTTATGATCCCTGAGACGTTATGTCACGACCCAACCCCGTAGGCCGTGACAAGCGTTCGAATCGGACACTCGTATGCACTAGACACTCAGAATTAGCATACTAACTCGCATAATTATACATAATCACATATAGCCTCGGATTATCACAAAATAGTCAACATATGTAACATAAGCCGCTTAGGTCATCATAATGTATAGAATCTCAAAATATGCACAAAGGCAAGCCGACTAGGTCGCGTGCATGTGGACCGCCCAATACATATAACACACACACATAGTTGTATAGATATAGCCATACCCACAGACTTATTGTTATATCCCGTATTTTGAGCAACGGGACAACATGAATGAATTATGCCAAGTTAGGAGCAAAACTATTCCGGGGCATGAAGTCGGGATTTTTAATTACGATTTTGTTTTAAGAATAAGTGGTGCATGATCTTATTGATAGGAAATTATTAAGGAAACATTTGGGGGTCAAAATGGATTAAGAAAAACTTGTAAAATATAGAAAATAAGGGCCAAAGTGGCCGGCCACATTAATTGTGGGCCATGGCCACATGAATTGTTTTTTATGGCAACTTAAAAGATGACTAAGTCATCTTGTTCTTCATTTTATTTCTAGAAAAATCAAGAGAGCAAGGAGAAGAGAGAAAGAAGGAGACACGGCCATAGAGGGCAAAAATCAAGTCCAAGAATTAGCCATAGAAAAATTTGATTCTTCTAGCAAAACAACCAATTCAAGGGTGCTTATTAACGTGGAGTCGTTATTTGAATCATTGAATCATCCGTTTTCACTCTTGGAAGCTTTAGTGGACGTGTGAAGTGAAGAAGAAAAGGTAAGGATTAATTCTCTTTTATGTGTTGTGAATGGTGTGGACATGTCGTAGTATGTAAATATGAATGAAATTCATGGAAATCTAGGTGTTGGAATCAAGCCGTGGACATGGTGGATGCATGGCTTGTGGCCGTGCATGTGTAATGTTGTGTAGAATTGATAGATTGAATTATATGTAGCATGTTTTCTTGTTGTTGTAGTGGGTTGAAATAAAGGGAATCACTTGTATGTGTGGGTATGGGGATGGCCGAATATAGGCCATGGTTGGTGACAAATATGAATTAATGTTACGTAATGTTTTAGTTGTCGTCGTTGTAAATTCTATATCGATAATGAGCTTTTAGTGATCTAAGTTAATGTTACAATGGTTGCGGGCTGTTTTGGAAGTCGTTGTACTTGTAATGTAAATTTTGTAATTAAGGGGATGACATTGTTAATGCATGGATTGGTAGTATAATTTATGGAGATTGAAAGAAAGAAATGTGGGAGTAGTGTTCTCGGGTTTGGAGTGGTGTCA
>NW_026714573.1:0-37191 GCF_029784015.1 Lycium ferocissimum | reverse complement strand
TTTGAACTTTTAAGAGTTTTTAAAAAAATTTTTTAAAAACCGCATATAGTCTCCCACGACTCGCCGTGCATTTGGTTGCTATATCCTCCACCGAGTCCCGGCCGGTTATGTTTCGTGCGCACTATGTTATTTTCCTAAGGTGATGCCGTGTTATGGTTCACCGAGCTCCCGCGAGGGCCGGGTTCCATTTATATCGGGGTAAGAAGCCGTGTTATGGCGTTACGGTAGGCTATGATGTGTTATGGGGATATGTCGGAGTTACGGAGATATGAAACCTTTCCTGTGTGATGCCGTGGGCGTGGCGCCAACGACAGCGGGCAACCACCGTTCTAAGAGCCCTATACATGATTTGTATTTTTATGGCGAGTAAGCATTTTGATATTTTGAATATTGCATTTACTTTAAAGTACGATTTGACTGTGATCTTGTTCACTATATTTCATGCTTTGCTTACTCATTACATATTCCGTACTGACCCCCTTTCTTCGGGGGCTGCGTTTCATGCCACGCAGGTACAGATATTTATTTGGATGATCCTTTAACTTAGGATTCTGTTGGTGACTTGGAGCGCTCCTTGTTAAGCCTATACTTTGATCCGACTTTTGTTATTATATATATATTTATATGCATATGTTTATTCACGGGTACGGCGGGAATGCCGTCCCGTCATATGATTCTCGTTATGACTCTTGGGAGGTCCATAGACATATATGTGTGGGTTATGGGTACTCAGCATTCGGTCGTGTCTATGTGATTTGTAATTTAGGTGTCCCCACTATACTATGACAAAATTATCGGAGCATATGTGATACTATTTACTGGAAGTTATGACAGTGATATGTATATTTGTACATTTGTGACAGTTTCGGGGTGACGTTCCACTTTTCTGTATATATATGTTATTTATACACTGCGTGAGCTATTCGTATGCTACTTCTGATTAGCGGGTGTGTACGGTGCCCAACTCGAGCTAGCGTCGCGGCTACGGGGTTGGTCGTAATGATGTATGGTTATAACGTCATTAGAATGGTATTGAGGTGTTAGACAAGTGTTAAAAGGTTCCATAAGGATCGGAAATCAAACGAGTCGACGAGACAAGTTTCGGAAACTTAGGGGCAAACTCCGTTACACCTCGGAAATTTCCCTTAGCGTACAAGTCGAATAGACTCGTAGGACATGATGAACATGAGGTTTAGATGAGCTAGAGATAGTAATCGATCGACCTAATTAAGATTTCCAAAGACATCCGAGTTAAGAAAAGGAAGTTGTTAAAGAAGCGAGTTGTAAGTTGAGAGTATCGGATAAGGAGTACGAGCATTGAGTTAATGGCGTATGAATGATGCCCCAAGGAGAGTTATAACGTCCCTTAGAATGTTATTGAAGTGGTGAACAAGTGTTAAGAAGGTTCCACAAGGATCGGCGATCAAACGAGTCGACGAAACAACTTTCGGAAACACAGGGCAAACATGTGCCGGACATACCGAAGCCGTATAAAATCTATTTTAGAGGTATGTCCAGCCGTAGAATTAGCCCAGAATGACTTAAGCCACTGGATCAAATGTACGGTACAACATACGGCTGGTATAAATTATACGGACCGTATGTTGGTCCGTATATTTCCAATCGGGCTGAACTCTATTTTATATAAGAGACCTCATTTCATTTCATTTTCATTTCATCTCCACCTCCTCCATTCAAGAAACCTCTAGAGTGTTCCAAACACTTCATCCATGAAAAACAAGAGAAATCAAAGATCATCAACTAGAAATAGAGTGAAACAAGTGGAAGAAACTTCATCAAAGTCATTCAACCCAAGAAATTCCAAGAGAGAGAAAGTAGGGTTTTGGTAGAAAAGGTGAATTATCATCCAAGGCCTATCCCTTCATCATCTAAGGTAAGTTTCATGTTTATTACATGCTAATTGAAGTATTTTTAAGTTGAGATTCATGGATTGTAGAAGAGCACCACAAATGGGTCATTAAATGGATGAATATTGTCATTAGTGATTAGTAGGGAATTGAATCATGGAAATGAATGTGTTGATGATATAAATGTGTTATAAATGACCTATAGAACATGAAATGAGTATTGGATACGAAAGAGCCACGAATGGATTTTTAGTCATAATTATGGGAAATTGAGGTGAATTATGAAATGCGAATCATATGAATGAATGACGATTGTTGTTAGCGATACGTGATGATTATTATGAATGTTGGGAGCTGATATGGAATGTGGCGGAAAGTAGTATAAACAAAGGAAATGCCGCCCAAATTTCTATAGTCTTAGTAAGTATGATTTTACGATTATATAGCTAATGTTGATGCGAATTCCGTTGAAGGTAAACGAGAGCATTAAAGGAGAACGAGCAAGCGATAGAATAAGCTAAACGACAAAGGTATGTAAAGCTTAACCCTTTCTTTCCAAGGCATGACTTCTATGGCATGAAATTCCTCCTTACTATGAATGTCCCATCTCTCCAAGAGTCAAAGAGTCCTCACTCATGGATAGCCATACGAGATAAGAGATAAGCTATGAGCATGATAACGGTAATGATGGTAGTAAGCTAAAGACTAAGAGATGCTAGAGCCTATGGTATGATGCTCCTAAGACGCTAATGACGCTATATATGTAATCTAATGGCATTGATCATTATGCCCACTCACCTTATGCTTGTTCCTTCAAGGTGAGGCGAGATACGTATGAATGTTCCATAACGAAGTCGCGGTCCACGACCTTATGTCACCCCGATATAGATATAGACGTCTTGAGTTCAAATGTATGTGTTAAGGATACGTATAGTTATATGTGATGTAAGAATGCTAAAATATGACACGCTTACGATGCGATTATGACACGGTAAAGATGAAAGAATAATATGTTCATGGAAATAAATGATAGCGATGAACCTATGATAATTATGATGACACGTATATGAAGTATAGGGTGTCTATGCACAAATATATGTATTATGACGACATGATGATGCATGTACGATATGAGATGTAGGTGATGTGATCGAGCCCTCGTGGCCGAATACGATATGTTATCGAGCCTATGAGGCCGAATACGGATAATGATCAAATGGGTACAAATAGATGTGACATTATGATAAGTGTATGTATGTTTATGATGAATGCAAGATGATGACTAGATATGTTAAGGTCATGATACCCACTATGTGATATATATATGTATGTATCGAGCCCATGAGGGCCGTACGTATAATCCTAAACCTATCGAGCCCAAGAGGGCCGGTACGCATCTGGGATCCCATCGAGCCCAAGAGGGCCGAGTACGTGTACCGAATGTCATCGAGCCGAGCGGGCAGTACGTATGCTAGCGATTCCATCGAGCCGAAGGCCGAGTACGAATGATACTAATCTATAGAAGTATGAGTATGCTACAATTATGACACCGTTATGAATACGACTATGTTATATGCATGATGCTTATATGAGCACGACTATGTTTCACGTATGATATCTATGTGAGCATGATTGTGTTACTGTATGATTATACCACCCATGCATCACATTCATGCGAGTACGAATAAGATAAGTATGTGATATCTTTACGAGTACGATTAAGCTATACATATGACGGTGATTAGAGTTCGAATATACTACTAACATGTAAGTGTCGAGTAAGGAGACTATGTATATGCAAAGCACGTGATGCGGGCATGAGTATGACGAGATAATAGATATGAAAGGTAAGTAAGTAAAGGATATGGATGTATGTATACGAGTACGAAATAGAACATGGAACGCCCCTACGGAAAGCTGGTAAGTGCTATGAAGAGAATGTTATCGTCTCTAAAAGCTTTATGTTATTTCACATATTATATCGTTATGTTTTTTTCTCTTACTGCTCATGCTTTACATACTCGGTACAATATTCGTACCGACGTCCTTCTCTTTGGGACGCCGTGTTCGTACCCGCGGTAGATGAGAGACGGTGCGGATCCTCGGTAGCTGGCGACGAGTTGCGAGCCCTCCTTTATTCCGGAGGTGCTATTTTGAGATATGGTTTTGCGTACATGTATTTTGGGCACGGCGGGGTCTGTCCATCCATATGTTCGGTGTTCTAGTAGAGGCTCGTAGATACGTATGTGTGGGTAGCATGGTCCCGTAGTCATTGTGTAAATGAAAGCCTATGTATACTATTATTATTTTGATAGCCCAAAGGGCCCTACGTTATATAAGTAAATATGTTCTATATGAAAGTCATTTTCTATTATTATAAACGATAAGAGAAATGAATAAAGACGAGGTTAAACGGAGAATGAGGGGTGCTCGGTGGTCGGCCTCGGGTACCGTCGCGGCCGTGAGTCGGGTCGTGACAAAACCTACGGCCGGACATCTTACAGCCGTATAAAAAGTATGGACCGTATGTCCAACCGTAGATTCAGCCCCCCGAGAATATTATACTTCAACTGGACCTAGATACCGGACATACATACGGCAATGGCCCGTAGAAAACATACGGACCATATGTTGGTCCGTATATCTTGGTCGGGGCTGAACTTGATTTTATATAAGGGACCTCTTTTCATTTCATTTTCATTTCATACTTCACCTCCACACTCCAAGAGACCTCTAGAACATTCCAAACATTTCATCCATGAGAAAACAATAGAAATCAAAGATCATCAACAAGAAATCAAGTGAATCAAGTGAAGGAAACCCATTAAAAGTCATACAAATCAAGAAAAACCCAAGGGAGATGAAATAGGTTTTTGTGCAAAAAGTGTATCATCAATCAAGACCTATTCCTCCATCATCTAAGGTAAGTTTCATGACCTTTTCATGTTATTTGAGGTATTAATAAGTTGAAACACATGGATTGTGGAGGAGTATAGAAAATGGGTCACAAATGTGAGGATAGTGTCATTAATGAATAGTAATTGGATGGAATCATGAAAATGGATATGTTAAGATTATAACTACGTTATAAATGACATTTAGAACATGGAATGAGTATCATATGTGAAAGTACGTGATAATAGATTTTAGCCATGAATATGGATGATTGAAGTTGAATTGTGAAATGTGAATCATGTAAATGAATAACGATTGTTGTTAGTGATATTGTGATGGCTGTTATGAATGTCGGGAGTTGATATGGAATATGGCGGAAAGTAGTATAAACAAAGGAAATGCTGCCCAAATTTCTCTAGATTTAGTAAGTACGTTTTCATGATTGTTTTGCTAATGACGACACGAATTCCATTGAAGGTATAAACAAGTGCATTCAAAGAGAACGAGCAAGCGATAGAATAGTTAAGCGACAAAGGTATGTGAGGCTAATCCCTTTCTTTCTAAGGCATGAGTCTTATGGCACGAAATTCCTCTTTCTTATGAATGTTCCATCTTCAGTAAGACTATGAATCCTCGTTTATGAATAGCCACACGAGAGAAGAAATATGTTATGAAAATGATAACGATAATGATAAGCTTAAAGGCTAGAGATGCTATGGTTTACGATATGATGTTCCAATTAAGCTTATGAAGCTATCCATAGCCCATCGATGTTGATCATCGTATACACTCACCTTATGCTTGTTCCTTCAAGGTGAGGCAGGTTACTTATGAATGTTCCGTAACGAAGTCGGGGGTCCACGACCTTATGTCACCCCGACACCGCCATAGTTGCTCCCAAGTTCTAAAGTGTAATTTGATGATAGAGGTGTGAGGATACTAGCTTATGATAGAGCCATGACATGTCCATGAAACGAATGATAGTGATGCGTCTATGATATGTACGATGACAAATGCATGATATATAATGATAATGTGATTCCACCACGCCTAACTGGCCGGGCATGTCACCGCTAAGGCGGGGGCGCATACGATTTCACCGTGCCTAGATGGCGGGCATGTCACGCTAAGGCGAAATTTGCTATGATTTCACCGAGCCTAGATGGCCGGGTATGACACCACTAGTGGGCGGCATATGATGGTTACCCGGACGCGGGTTACCGTCATGATAATGTATGATTGATACGACGATGCATGTATGGTATGATGATGTATATGTGATATGATAAAGTATGCGTTATGATAATGCACATGATATGCTTATGTATGACGAATGTATATGACATGTAACGATGCTTAAAAGAGGACGCAGGTTGTATTTCCATCTCATGACTTATGATATTCTTATTATGCTTATTTCATTCCTGCCTTACATACTCAGTACAATGCTCGTACTGACGTCCTTTTCTTCGGACGCTGTGTTCATGCCCATAGGTAGACAGGGAGGTGATCCAGACTCATAGGAGCTAGTGGCTGGTTTGAGAGAACTCCATTGTCCGAAGGTGCCATTGATTATTGTTTTGGTACATATATGTATATATTCACGATTGGGCACGACGGGGTCCTGTCCCGCCCATATGTCTAGTAGTCCAGCAGAGGCTTGTAGATACGCATGTGTGGGTAGTATGGCCCCATGGTCTTCATGTATACGCACGTATATATATATATATATATATATATATATATATATTATTTTGATGGCCGAAGGGCTTACGTTTATAAAAGTAAATGCGTTGCAAATGATGATAGTTTAACATGATTATGAGCATATAGCATGAATAAGAATAGATAAGTAACAGCATGAGCGGTGTTAGGTGGTTAGCCCCGGATACCCGTCATGGCTCGTAGTTCGGGTCGTGACAGAAGTGGTATCAGAGTAGTTCAGTCCTAGAAAGTGTCTACGAGCCGTATCTAGTAGAGTCTTGTTTATGGTGTGTTGCACGCCACGCTAATAAACAGAAGGCTACAGGGCATTTAGGAAAAATAACCATCTTTCTTCTTATGAGATCGTGCGATAGAGCCGTGCATAAGCTTTTATCCTCCCTAATGAGTATGTTGTGATTTCAGAAATGCCGCCAAAAGAAAAAGCTAAAGCTCCCAGAAGGGCAAAACTACGATGAAAAGACGGGCAGAAAGAGAGCCGCCTATGAATGTAGATGAGGATGAATCACATAATGAGGCTCCATCTAATGCCTCCACTACTCCGCCTATTACGGAAGAGCACGAAGGGGCTTCAGCTCCAGCTCCTATACCTCCAGTTCCTCCACCGGCTACTTCGGGTCAAAAAGTGACCGAGGCTATCAATTTATTGACTCAGTTGGTTGCCGCCCAAGCACAGTGGCAGAATGCGGGCCCGAGTGATCGTTCAGCTAGTGCTAGAGCCCGTGACTTCATGAGCTTGAATCCTCCGAAATTCTTCGGGTCAAAGCTGGATGAAGATCCGCAAGGCTTTATTGATGAAATGTTGAGAACGTTGCGAATTATTCATGCTTCTGAGACTGAATCAGTAGAGTTGGCATCATATAGACTCCGAGATGTGGCGGTCCTATGGTACAATAATTGGATAGCATCGAGGCATGAGAATGCGCTTCCTCCCGTGTGGCAAGAATTTGTGGATGCTTTCGTTCGTCACTATTTGCCGCCCGAGGTCCGCCGAGCTAGAGCGGATAGATTCTTAAATTTGAAGCAAGGTAACATGAGCACCCGGGAGTATAGCCTTCAATTTAATTCTTTGGCTAGATATGCTCCTACTATGGTAGTCGACATGGGCAACAGGGTGCACAGATTTGTGAGTGGCTTAGGGACACATTTGTTTAAAGACTGCTTGATGGCTTCATTGCAAGACGGAATGGATATTTCCCGCATTCAGGCCCACACCCAAAATTTAGAGGGACAACAACCTGCGCAAAGGGGTGACCACGATGTTGATAGAGGGCAAAGCAAAAGGGCCAGATCTATGGGTACAGGCGGTGATTATAGAGGGGGATCGAGGAAGACATATTCTAGGCACTCAGGCCAGTCAGTGACGAGTGCACCTCCCCGGTTTATGTCACACCCTAACCTTATTAGGGTGTGATGGGCACCCGACCCCATATCCGGAGCCGAGCGAACCCACAGACTCTTATCACGCACAATTTTTTTTTTCGAATAAAGATAAAATGCAAAATAGAGCCTTCAGAAATAATTCTTTTCGTTGCTTTCAAATTACATAAATTCTGTAATCAAACAAAACCAATCACATATGGCGTATCGGCTGGTGGAGCCGCTTCTGAGGCGACAACCAACACCACGACGGCGTTCGCCAAAGTCTCTAACACGGATCCGAAAATCATAACAGACAAACTCTGACTCGGCAGCACCCGGGAAAATGGAGCTTGCCATCTTCGCTGGAACGTCTTCTATAATGACTTCGGCTCATCGGGAGTACACAACGCGGCATGAAACGCAGCCCCCGAAGACAGGGGGTCAGTACGGAAAATGTACTGAGCATGTAAGGCATGTAATACAGAAAATAGAATCATAACTGAAACCAACAGGACCAAAAGATAAGGACATTACTCAAAATACCAGACACTTATCCCTTAGACACAAACCATACATACCTGTCCCATATGCCAGAGGGAGTACCGAAGGTAAGTAGGTCAGTCAGAGTACTAAAATGTTTATTTTTCAATTACAGATCGCATGTCCAAAGAGGTGGAGAAAATACAGAGCGTACCGGTGATGTCACACGTCAGACGGAGTGCAGAACGTACAGAATGCTCAGACGAGGTCATATATCGGACGAAATATCAGACGTACAGAATGCTAGGATGATGTCATATATCGAACGTAGACATACAGAGCTATATCGAACAGATTCGTAACCCGGAGTCGGACGTACGGGCGTGTCGGACGGTTCGTAATCAGAGTCAGACGTATAGAAATGTATCAGACAGATTGTATCATATAACGGACAAACCACATAACATACAGAATGTTCGGATACTGACATATATCAGACAGAATACAGAATGCACGGAGTGCTCAGATGATATTGTACACCGCATATGCATAAAACGTGTCCCGGCCCTCTGATGAGGGACTCGGTGAATAGGATCATATATAGCAGACTCATATATCATATATACAAATAACGTGTCCCGGCCCTTTGTTAAGGGACTCGGTAATGTAGAATCATGCGGTCGAATCTGTACCAAATATACGTGACGTGTCCCGGCCCTCTACTGCGGGTCTCGGTGAATAATATCAAATGCCATCCTGGCCGCCATCCCCGTATCATCACAAACATACACAGATAACGTGTCCCGGCCCGCAAGTACGAGGGACTCGGTGAATAATGCAGAGAAGTACGCACGAGATCATGTCCTGGCCCGGGACTCAGTGAATCAGAATCATACCGTAAAGTACGCACGAGAACATAACATGCCCTGGCCCGGGACTCAGTGAAAGATACATTAAGCTATGCACGAGCAGAGTCGTGAGAAACCATATGCACATAAATCCAGACTCGATGAATACGTACACTTACCAACATATGAAGATCCAGAAGCAAGTTTCGGGTCTTTCCGAGTTAGTATCAGAAAGTTATGGACATTTGAAGCGCAGAAACCTCTTCGGACTTTTCAAGCGATCCAGGATCGTGTATGAAGAACATTAAAGCTTACAGAGAATGTTCATATCAAAATACTTATATTAAATACTTATGTCACAACACTTATATCCGAATACTTGTATCAGAATTACTATTTCAGAATCTTACATCAGAGTGCTTATATCAGAATATTCATATCAGATCATTCGTGTCGAAGTGTTTATAGCCGGATAGTCAAACCAAAATGCTCTTTCTGACTTACCAGATACTTATATTAAATTCGGAACGAAAGTCAAAGGTTTCCTTAGTTATCTTACGGACATAAGGCAAATAGAACAGTACAGTTAAATCTCGGGGACTGTGGGCCCACCTCGGGTCAAGTCGGGTAACGAACATAAAAACATGGTCATTATGTACCATTGGATCATCCCCGAAGATTTCAAGGCATTCCGCTTCTATTTTCAGAAGTTACGGATGTTTGAACATCTCTTTAAAAAAAATGTAAGTTATTTAGTTCAATTCTACTGAAAGAAAAAGGGGCAATTTCGGACGTGGATTCCGAAGAATAGAGTTGTCCCCAAGGTCCAAAATCAAGCCTAGTATATCTAGGACATGCCAAGAGAAAGAAAGGGTAAGCCTTACATACCTTTTCCGCTTCTTAAGCTCCTCCAAATTCGAATCCCGTTTTCTTCAAAATCTACAAATGGTCATGTTTACCAATTGTGAGTTGTAGCTTCCAAGATTTCAACTTAAATTCATGTTTGTCTACCGAAATTTCGGCAGCATTTCCCCTATACATATAGCATCCCCGAGAATTCAACTCGGCTCAAATAGCAACAACCATACCAAACACAATACCAATAGTCATCAATGATCGATTAAAACGCATTCTAACATAAATTGTCTTCTTTTCCGAATAATGCAACAACTTCCAAACCGACTTTGCACTTTCAAGCCAATATCAATATGTTCATATTCTCATACTAATTTAAGATTATTCAAACAAAAACCAAGAGCATTCCAAGCTATATATTCGATATTCAACAATTACATCAATTTCCATATTCAATCCAAAATTCTCATATATGCAACGAAACCATTCCAACGCATTTTCTACTTACTAATTCATCTCCAACAACAACAATCTACACTTTCTCAAATTCATTATCTTAATATCATAACATCGCATTAATATGACATAATTTCTCTACATTCCATTTTCATGCCAACTTACCCCATACATGCTTCATTTACATTGTAATGATCACAATAACACAACTAACGTGTTACACAAAATAAATCCATCACCATTCCATCCATATATAGGCCACGGCCAACATGCAACTTTTCAACTTCATCCCATTTTCATTCAACTTTCATTTCCAATACAACATCTACTATAACCACAATTAGAATAATACATAAAATCCAACCCACTTCACTTATACACTAGCACATACACACGGCCACATATGCACACACACCATTACCATGCAAACTTCTATATTTCTATATACTCTACTCATTTACATACACTACAACACAAACCAACCTTCATAACATAAGTAATTAGGATAAATTCTTACCTTTTTCTTCTAACTTCTTCACTCAACCAAAATGCGGAAACGACGAAACGGATGGCCTATCTTCCGAAACAATTATACCACGTTGTAGAGGACCCTTGAATTAGTAGGAATACCACAAGATAATAATTTTTGGGACAAGATTTCAAGGGGCAAAAATTATGGGGCTTGGCCGAATGGCCTTGGAAGTTCTTGCTCTTCATCTTTTTTTTTTTTTTGTTCTCTTGAATGATGATTTCTCTAGATTTCCCTTCACTCCCTCATGTATATATATTTTTCCACCATCATGTGAGAGGCACATGCCTCTCTAGAATTTTCTTTAAATTAAAAGATGACTAAATTGTCATCATTTTTCATCCTTTTTCTTTTTTTTTTTTTTTTTTTTTTTTGTCACATGGCCAATATGGCCTTTTTAGAATTTTCATGAAACTTATGCGAAATTCCCATTTTGCCCCTCGACTTTTCTCAATATTACCATTTCGCCCCTAGCCTTCCGCATTATTTCCACGGCCCACTTTGCGAATTTCTCTTTTTGCCCTTAACCTTTCACAATATTTCCATACTAATAATAGTCATAACTAATATTTATAACAACTCGTCCATTAAGATAATTTAAAAATGGTCTCGCCTTAACTCTCCCCGACAACTTTGAAATTTCCAAGCGTACAATATATGGGCTACACATTCTAGGCACTCGTGCCGCCTCGCTGACGAGTGCACCCTACGGTGCAAAAGATCTGATCGCTCTTTTTCCTTCGTGACAAGGCCGAGTTCGAGGGCCCTGTGTTCCCGCTTGGGGGAGATTACGGCCGTGGGGAGACCACCGGTTCCTCGATGCATCCAGAGAAAAATCGCATTCGTGGCCATGTCGCCAGGCACGTATGCATGTTATATTTCAGGGACGGTGGACACTCTGATGCGAGATTGTCCTGTCGAGATATGGCAGAGGGGTTCAACCCACGATCGGCGCAGATTCCTCTTCAAGACGTCCTACGGGGACGGACTCCCATCCCGGCCAAGGTAGAGGCCGAGGGGGAGCACGCCGTGTGCCACACAAGACCGCTTATATGCTTTAGCCGGACGACAGATCTTGAGTCGTCCCACATGTGGTTACGGTGTACATTGACTATGTTTTCTCATGACGTGTATGCATTGATAGATTCGGTTCCACATTATCATATATTACTCCATATGTTGCTAATCGTACGGTGAAACCCCGAGCCAATTAAGCCTTTTCGAGGTGTCATCCGGTCACATCCCGTAATAGCTAAACAAGCGTATAAAGATTATAATTGTGATATGTGATCGCCAAACCAAAGCTGATTTAGTTGAGGTAGAAATGCTAGACTTTGATGTTATAATGGATATGGATTGGTTGGCCTCATGCTATGCTAATGTTGATTGCCGAATGAAATTAGTGCGATTTCAATTTTCGGGAGAACCCGTGCTTAAATGGAGAGGTAATACGGCAACTCCAAGGGGTAGGTTTATTTCCTACCTTAAGGCGAGAAAGATGATAGCTAAGGGATATATTTATCACCTAGTCCGAGTCCATGACACGAGGCAAAGTCACCAACATTCCAATCCGTTCCGATAGTAAATGAATTCTGATGTATTTCCGGATTTAACTTCCGAGGCCTTCCTCCGTAGAAGAGATTGACTTCGCCATTGATGTGTTGCCGGACACTAAGCCTATTTCTATTCCTCCTTATCGAATGGCACGGCGAATTGAAAAAGTTAAAGACACGGTGAAGGATTTGCTCGACAAGGGTTTATTAGACCCGACCATCACCGCGGGGGAGCACCAGTCTTATTTGTGAAAAAGAAAGATGGATCCCTACGAATGTGTATTGATTATAGGCAGCTAAATAAGGCGACGATAAAGAACAAGTATCCTTTTCCAAGAATCGATGATTTATTTGATCAGCTACAAGGTGCCAAGTGGTTTTTCAAAATAGATCTGAGGTCGGGTTATCATCAAGTGAGAGTCAGAGAAGAAGATATTCCCAAGACAGCTTTCAGGACAAGATATGGCCATTATGAATTTCGAGTGATGTCGTTTGGGCTAACTAATGCCGGCGGTATTTATGAATTTGATGAATAATGTATTCAGACCTCTCTTGGATCTATTTGTGATAGTATTCATTGATGATATTTTAGTGTATTCTCGCACAGAATTAGAATATGCAGATCATCTACGTATTGTTCTTGGAATTCTTCGAACTCGGGAGTTGTATGCAAAATTTTTAAAGTGCGAGTTCTGGCTAAATTCGGTAACATTCTTGGGTCATGTTATTTCGATGATAGCATTAGAGTTGACACTCGAAAATAAGGCGGTGAAGACTTGGCCAAGGCCTACGACGCCTTTTCGTAAGTTCATAGTTTTCTAGGATTAGCAGGTTATTATAGAAGATCTATAGAGGGCTTTTCATCTATTTCAGCCCATTGACGAAATTAACCCGTGTTTCAAGAAAATTTCAGTGGAATGACGCTTGTGAGCGTAGCTTCCAAGAGTTGAAGGACAGATTAATCTCAGCTCCAGTTTTAACACTCCCAGAAGGGCCAGATGGCTACGTTGTATATTGCGATGCTTCCGGTGTTGGGCTAGGATGTGTATTGATACAGCACGGTAAAGTCATTACTTATGCTTTGAGGCAACTGCGAAAACATGAAAAGAACTACCCAACTCATGATCTCGAATTGGCTGCAGTTATTCATGCCATGAAAATGTGGAGACATTATTTGTATGGCGTGCATGTCGATATCTATACAGATCATAAGAGTCTCCAATATATTTTCAAACAGAAGGAGTTACATCTGCGGCAGCGGCGGTGGTTAGAGCTATTGAAGGACTATGATGTGAATATCTTATACCACCCCGGAAAGGCAAATGTGGTAGCGGATGCGCTTAGCCGCCGATCAATGGGTAGCCTATGTGAAGTCCCCACAAAAAAGAAAGAAATGATCCATGAACTCCGTCAATTAGCAAATCTTAGAGTTCGTATAATTGATTCAGGCGATGCAGGAGTTAGTGTTAACGATCCCACAGTTTCATCCTTGGATGCAAATAAAAGAGCGCCAATACGAGGATCCCAAATTGAAGTATTATAAAGGTGTGAAGTTCCCAAAAGAAAAGTCACTATTTGAAGTCTCAGTAGATGGGGTTCTCCAGGTACTGAATAGGTTATGTGTTCTGGATGTGCACTACGCCGCCAAATTCTAGAAGAAGCTCATTATTCTCGTATTCTATTCATCCAGGAGCCACAAAGATGTACCATGATCTTAAATTGATGTATTGGTGGGATGGCATGAAAAGAGACATAGCAGAATTTGTAGCCCAATGTCCAAATTGCCAACAAGTGAAGGTAGAACATCAAAAGCCAGGGGGATTATTGCAAGCAGTAGAAATTCCTACATGGAAATGGGAAGTGATCTGTTATATCCCGTATTTTGGTACATTGGGATAATCCGAGTTAGTCATGACAAGTAAGGACAAGGTTGTAATTTCTTTCGATTTTGTTAAAAGTGCATAAGTTGCATATTCATCTTTTCATTGGCATGGAGTGTTAAGGGTAAAATCGAATAAGGAAAATTTGGGGTCAAAAGTGAATTATGAAAAGTTAGGCATTTCATGAAAATTATGAGCTAGAAGTGAAATTTTGGAAACTAAATATTTTATGAAAATGGCCATATGTGGCCATGTGTGTAGTGTGGGTCCCTCCCACAAAAATTTGGCCAAATTTGATTAGTTAAATTTTGAGTGGCACATGTGTACACTTTATATTTGTTGGGGTTTATATATATATATATATATATATATATATATATATATATATATATATATATATATATATATATATATATATATATCTAGATGGTGGATGACAAGCAACAATTATTCATCTTTTCCACCTTAGAAAATTCAAGAAGCATGGAGAAAAAAATGAAGAGCATATTCGGCCAAGAGGGGCAAAAGTTGAGGCCCAAAAATTGATCATGGAAAATTATTTTCTTCTAGTTTCTCTACTATTTGGAAGGTCCTAAACAACATGAAGTGGTTGTTGGAGCAAACAAATCCCTTGTTTATGAAACTCTTAACCCTAGCCAAGTGAAGAATAAAGTGGAAAAGGTGAGTTTTAATCTTGCTTTTATATGTTGTGGATGGTTTATGTGTGTTGTAGTATGTAAAGATGGATGAAATTCATGAAATATTGCATGTTGGGGTTTGGCCGTGTGTAGTGTGTGTTGTGTAGGAATGGTGGATTAATTGTATTTAGCATGTTTGGGTGTTGTGCCTTGAGTGTGTAGAAATGGATGAAAAATTATGGAATTTATGTATGTTGATGTTGGCCGTATAGGCTGTTTTTGGCAAGTTATGGCGTAATTGATTTTACTTAGTATTTTGGTTGTTGTTGTCATGGATTATGTGATGAGAATGAAGGTATTGAATGATTCGAGTTGAAGTTGTAATTGTTGTGTTGTGGCCGTGTATGTGTGGTGTAAGGTAGAAGTGAAGAACTAATTTCATTTGGTATGTTTAAGGATGTCGTGTTGTAGATTCTATGTTGTAAAATGAAGGCTTAATGGTTCAAAGTGAAGTTGAAATCATGTGAAATTTGTTTTGGAACCTAATGTGATCTTAATATGGATTCTTGTATTTTTTGAGATCAATGTTGTTAAAGTATGGATTGTTAGTATGGTTTATGAATTTGGAAGAAAAGAAATGCGTTGGTGATATTTCTTTGGACTTGGAAGGTTTCGGGTTGCCTTATGTTTTGGTTGAGTTGTTTTGAATAATTTTGTGGATTGTTGGAAATGTTATTGAATCATGTTTGAATGGTTTTGGATTGGTATTTGAACGCGTGGGCAATGATGTTGGGTTGATTATATATGTTGATTTGAACGTAATTGGAATGTCGTCGCATTGTGCGAAAAAAAGGTTGTTGATGTTAAAGTGCGTTTTGAATTAATGGTCGATGTTGTTAGAATGTTTGTTGGTATTGTTGTTGATGAATTTGGCGAGTTAAATTCTCGGGGTGTTGAATTTACAGGGGAAATGCTGCCCAAATTTTGTAAATAAAGTGCGAGCTTAAAATGGGATTCCGAGGTGCCTATGACTAATGTTTGGTGTCTAAGGACGTGTTGTAGATTTTGAGAAGCCGAGACTTGAGTTTGGATTAGCTTAGGAAGCAATCAAGGTATGTAAAGCTTACCTTTCCTTCTTTTGGCATGTCTTAGATGTGGTTAAGCTATGATACGTTATGAGCTTCGGGGGAAATTCTATTCGTAAATCCGAGCATGCTTACGATGCTTATTTGTTTCTTAATGTTGGCATCCTTATATGGCCAAGCTATGGTTTATATGTCTTTGTATGATTGGTTTCAAATGTTGCACAAAAAGTTTTGTTTTCAAAAGAGTTTTGTAACTACGAACGTCCGTAACTTTCACAGACAGAACCGGATGGCTTTGATATGCTCGTAAATGATTCTATGACGTATAATGACTATGATTTTCATGGGCGGGCCCGACTTGAGTCGACACCTGTTACATCCGGCATTTTCGCGTATTTGGAAAGCTTGGAGTTAACTTTGGTTTGTAAGGAATAAGGTCATGTTGGATTTCTCTTAATATATGTATATGCCGGTTATGGAAACTTGAATGCGGGAAAACAATGGAGAAGGCCTAAGGGCAAAATTGGAATCTTGGAAATTTATTTCTAGAATTGCAAAATATGATTCATGAAGAGTTGGGCTCAAAAAAAAAGAGGAAAATAGAGGCCCAAAAATGGAAGGGTGAACCGGCCAACATGGCCATGGCCCAAATCCATTAAAGTGTCATGTGCCAATCATGTGGCATAATTATTAAAGGAGCATATAGATATATATACATGCATACCTCTAGAACTTTCAAGAGAATTAAAACAAAATCAAGAAGAGAAAAGAGAGAGAGTGGCCGTCGGCCAAGAGAAAAGAGAGAAGAAAAAATTGCAAGTCCATCAACTTTGATCCATAAATCTTGTTCTTCTTGTATTCATAGTAAGCTTAAGGTGCTCTCCAAGTTGATATAATTAGTTTGGCGAGAAAGCGACGTTTGTGGCGAGTGGAAGTTGGAAGAGAAGGTAAGGATTTCATGCTTTTTACATGTTATGGAAGATTTGTTTGTGTTGTAGTATGGAGAATTAGATAGAATTTATAAAAATATGGAAATTTCATGATATGGCCGTGTGTTGCATGTGTTATGTAGCCAAGACTAGTTGAATTTTTATGTTATATTCTAGTTGTAATTGTTGTGTATTCTATGTTGGAAATGGGAGTTTGATGACTTTGGTTGAGTTGTGAAAGTTGAAGTGTAACCGTGGGTGCATGTGTGTGAAGTGTGTGTGTGGCCGTGTAGTGTAGGTGAAAGGTGAGGTGAAGTTTGTTTAGTTAAGTCGTTGTAACCTTTGTGATGTAAATAGAGGTTTAATGAATCGAGTCGGCATCAAAAATGGTTGTATGTTGTTATGGCGAATTATGTGAATTTTATATGATTTTTATATAAACATGGAAGTAAGGTTTAAGGGTGAATTATGGTTATTGTTAATGAGTTTGGAAGGAAAATAATGTAGTTTGGTAGTTTTTGGTTGCATTGTAGAAGTTGGAATGGACTATGGTTCGATGGAAATTTGGTATACTTTGTAGAATAATGAGAAGTGTATCCGAAGCGTATTTGAATGGCCTTGAATTAGTAAATAAATATGAAAACGTCGATATTGGATTGAAAGTGTGAAGTGAGAACGGAAGATGATGTATTATGTAGAAAGAAAGATTACTTATGTTAATATGTGTTTTGTAGCGACTATTGGTGTTGTTGTTGTTGTTGGGATTGTTGTTGTGGACATTTGAGCCGAGATAGATTCTCGGGGTGTCATATCTATAGGGGAGGTGCTGCCGAAATTTCGGTGAAAATCATTAACCCAAGATTGAAATATTAACTCTCATGAATAGTAACTGCATGGGTGACCATTTGCGCATTTTTGACGAAACGGATTGGAGTTTTGGCAAGCGTGAAGGCCAAGGAAGGTATGTAAAGTCTTCCCTTTCATTCTTAGGCATGTTCTAAACGTAGTAGGCTTGGACGCGAGCCTTAGATATGACTCGTCACTCGAAACCAGGTTGAAATTGGCCTCATTTCCTTCAAATAATTGAAATAGTTTCTTCATAAATTGTCATCAAGTGACTTAAATGAATGTAATCTTCACTAATGGACCCGATTGTCCCAAAACTCTCATGAATGACTCCATAAGATGATCCATGAGTTCACCACCTCAACTTACCCGAGGTGGGCCTGAAGAGACCTCTTACTATGGTTTTAATTGATTTATTTCTATATAATACTTAAAGGAATCTTGTTATATTCGTCCGGATGTTGCGAGACCATGGCGAGAAGTTAAAGGACAAGGCTATGTCCTAAAATAATTTTAGGGTGCGAGTTGTTAGGAATATTAACTGTGGACAATGGTAGTATGGAAAATATTGAGAAAGGCTAAGGGCAAGAAGAGGAATTCGGAAAATGGGCCGTGGAAATAATGCGGAAGGTTAGGGACAAAATGGTAATATTGAGAAAAGTCGAGGGGTAAAATGGTAACTTCACAAGGTTCAAGAAAATTCTTGAAGGGCCAAAGTGTGCAAAAGAAGACACTTGGTCATCTTTGACCAAGTAAGAAAAAGAAAAGAAAAATCAAGAAAAAGGAGGAAAAGTCTAGAAAGGGAAGAAAGGGAATATGTGACCAAAATTGAGGGGCCTAAACATAAATAAGTAGAAGTGGAGGATGATATATATATATGACTCATTAGTCATAATTTTCATGAAAAACTCTAGAGAATTTTAAGAGACAAGAAAGAAGAAAAGAAGGAGAAAAGTCTCCTAGGCCATTCGGCCAAGGCAAGTCCATTAAGAAACCTTGGAAATTTTTCTTCAAAAATTATTCTCTACTAATTAGAGTATCCTCTACGACATGGAGTAGTTGTTGGAGCGAGAAAATCGTTCGTTGAAGTCATGAGAGAAGCTTAGCCGAAGAAGGATATGAAGGGAGAAGGTATGATTCAATATTCTTTACATGTTTTATGGTGATTGTGAATGTTGTAGTAGATGGAAATGGATGAAAAAAAAAAAAACATGAAAACATGTATGATGGAATAGTGGCCGTGTGTATGTGATGTATATAGGGAGTGAAGAACTACTTTATTTAGCATATTTGAATTGTTGTGTTATGGACGTTGGAACATGTTGTAATGTATTGAAATGGATGAGAAGCATGAAATGAGGATGTTGATGTTGTAGCCGTGAGCATGGTTAGTGGTGAAGGAAGAACGAATTAAATTGATTTAGTGTTCTTGGTTGATTATAGTGTAGATTCTATGATGAAAATGAGTGTTTGACGATTTAAATTGAAGGAGTAAGTGTAGCGGACTGATTTGGAACGTTATGTGATTTAACATAGTTTCTTGTATTAATGGAAATGATAATGTGAACGTATGGAATTGTTGACGAAGTATGTGAATTCGGAAGAAAGAATTAAGTTGTTATTGCTTTTGTTGAAATTGTAAAGTAGTGGATGAAGTAGTATATTGATAGAATCGTTTGAAAGTTATATGAATTGAATGGAATCTAATTGAATTGAATTGTTGGCATTGTTGTTGGTATTGTGGCCGAGTTCCATTCTCGGGTTGTTATTGTTGAATTGGGCCGAGCCATATTCTCGGGACGGTGTATTTACAGGGGAAATGCTGCCAAAATTTCGGCAGACAAAGTGTTATTTTAAAGAATCAACTTATAAATGCCCCTAACTAAGGTTTGGTAAACATGACCAATTTGTAGATTTTGGTGGATTTGCAACTTGGATTTGGAGTAGCAGAAGGAGCGGGAAGAGGTATGTAAGGCTTCACCCTTCTTTCTATGGCATGTCTTAGACGTACTAAGTCGACTACGTGTCCCGAGGACCATTCCTTTTCTCGGAATCTAAGATTGAAAATAGTTACTATTCATTCAGTAGAATTGAATTAGAACTTGCATAAAATGTTGGAAAAACTTCTTGGACATCCGAACTTACACAAATAGGACTCGATCACCCTAAGACCCTCCCAAGTGACGCCATGAATTGTAATATACGTAAATTTGATATGCCGCCTCATTTGACTCGAGGTGGGCCCACTATTCCCGAATTCTTTCCTATTGTCCCCATTGATTTATTTTCATTCTATAGTTAAGAAAAGTTTTTGGTTATTATTTTAACTACTAAACCATAGTTGTTTTAACTAATCCCTCGATTCCAAAACATGATTTTCCTTCCTAAAAGTTTACAAATGTTTTCCCAAAATATTCGTTTTTCTCCAAAAACTAAGTTTTACAATATTGCAAGCCTTAATGACTAAGACGACGACTATGACTCTATGATGGAAAAAAAAAATGATGATTCTACGATTAAAGGTTCCAAGTCTATGATTCCGATCCGAGATGAGAACGTTAAACTATTTCTTGAATCCTCGGCTCTACTCATGAATAGTGTTTTCCTTTAAAGATTCTAAGTACACGAACGATGCCCTATGATCCTATGTTATACTTTATACTTTCTCATGATATTGCCCTCCACTAATAGTCTCGCCTTATATTAGTCATTCCTTCAAGGTGAGATAAAGCGCCCATAGTTAATTCATAATAAAATCGGAGGTTACCGACCTTACGTCACTCCGATAGCGTTATAGCTTTTCCTTGGGCTCCCATACATCTTGTTTAATTGTTTATATGATAATGTATATAATACGGATATTGATGAATGTATTTGTATACAACGTATTTGTGGGGAATGGGGAGGGCAACCGTGTCCACCGATTCGGTGGCTTATCATCCGGACGCGGGATGCCGGACGCGGGATTTATGGGAGAGCCGTACGCGGCGTCGTTGCGTGATACATATATATATATATATATATATATACGTGATATATTTGGGACACTTTTGTTGGGGAGGGGGTGGGAGAGCCGATGAATTCGGCGTACGTACCGTAAGTAAAAGTACCGTTTTTTACGAAAAGCATCCGTTTTCTATGTACAAAAACAAGAAACACGTGCTCGAATAAGAAAAAGAAAAGCTAAGCGTGCATGGACTCCGCCCGAGTGGCACTCACACGTACGGTTGCTCCTCTATCTTTGTGGTCTTGTCTATGCTTCCATATAGTTATTACTCGCACAAGTTACCGTCTTACACATGATCTATCTCATATGTACGGCTTTTACTATGTTATTACTATTCATGTCTTACATACTCGGTACATTGCTCGTCGACCCCTCTTCTTCGGGGGCTGCGTTCATGCCACGCGGTACACCGGACGGATAGAAGCCGAGATAGAAGATGTTCCCGGCGAAATTGGCAAGCTCCATTTGGCACGGAGTGTAGTCGAGTCATAGCACACGTGCCGGGATTTCGATTACGATTAGAGACTTTGCAGACAGAGTCGTGGGTTCCGGGAGTCAGATTGTATCATGACACGAGTTATATACAGTTACATGTTTTATTTGACTTAAAAGCAACAAAAGAGTATTTCAGTCATCTATTTATGTTTACTTGTTTTAAAGGTTTTCAAAAAAAAAAAAAAAATTACGTAGTAAGGATCAGCGGGTTCGCTCGGCTCCGGTCACGGGGTCGGGTGCCCATCACACCCTGATCAAGATCGGGGTGTGACAAAGTGGTATCAGAGCAGGTCGGTCCAAGGGTTGTACGCAAAGTCGTGTCCCGTAGAGTCCATTTATGGGTGTGAAGCCGGCCACATTTATAAACGGGAGGTGTGGGGCATCTAGGAAATATTGACCTTCTTTTACGTCGTTAGATCGTGCGATAGAGCAAGTCATAGGAAACAAGATTCCTTATACTCACCGTTGATTTCGCAAGCGCCCGGTATCGGCGGAAAAGAGGCGAGGGATGATATGGAAGTCAAAGAGATAAGAGGCGGATGGATATATTTGTCTGTTATGTTAACGAGGCGCCTCTCGGAAAATAGTCATATACGGGCAGAAAGTGAGTATTAAGAAGAGAAAAAGGGCAAAATAGTAATTATAAAGAAAAGGACGTGTTACGAAAATGCCTCGGAAGCTGTGAGACTTCGACTTGCCCTTGATCAGGTAATAAAAGGTATACGAGGAAGTAGACGCGAAAATATCAGTGATAAGGTGCCAAATTCCACCAAAGTCTCGGGGTTAAGCGTGCTCAGGTGAGAGCAATTTCAGGATGGGTGACCCCCTGGGAAAAAAAACCAAAAGTTCTACAAATTGAGATCAAGGGACAAATGAACGAGTTAAGAGTAACCCAAGGAAAACTAGAATATATGGATGGATAGAGACCACAAGAGGACGCGTAAGACGAGGTGGATTAGTCCGGAAAAGAGACAGGAAGTGTGTCATAGCTCGGGAATTAGGATAGGCTTGAATAGCGTTGGAAAGTACCTTGTGGGTTAGTTGATAGTAAATGTATATACATATACAAAGAGATGAAAATGTGTACCATATTCGGAAAAGAAAGAGAGTGAGTAGCTGGAAAATAAGGAGATCGGGATGCCGGAAAAAAAAGTGAAAAGTAAAGAGTTCCCGATATGTGAGACATGGGATTGGAAGGAAGGCGAGGAATAAGGTATCAACCAAGACTTCATAAAAGGACTATCGGCATATAAGGAGCCCCTTAAAGGGGGAGAGATCGAGGAGTTCGATTGTAAGGAGAATAAGGTAAAGGATAAGAAACGGGCTTGGAGAGAGAGGAGACTAGCTATGAAACGGAACTCCCCCGAAGTGCTACAAGACCCCATAAGGTTAGTTGAACATTCGAGGACGAATGTTCTAAAGGGGGAGAGGATGTTATAGCCCGCACTTCGTACGTTCGGATGTTGCGAGACCATGGCGAGAAGTTAAGGACAAGGCTATGTCCTAAAATAATTTTAGGGTGCGAGTTGTTAGGAATATTAACTGTGGACAATGGTAGTATGGAAAATATTGAGAAAGGCTAAGGGCAAGAAGAGGAATTCGGAAAATGGGCCGTGGAAATAATGCGGAAGGTTAGGGACAAAATGGTAATATTGAGAAAAGTCGAGGGGTAAAATGGTAACTTCACAAAGGTTCAAGAAAATTCTTGAAGGGCCAAAGTGTGCAAAAGAAGACACTTGGTCATCTTTGACCAAGTAAGAAAAAGAAAAGAAAAATCAAGAAAAAGAGGAAAAGTCTAGAAAGGGAAGAAAGGAATATGTGACCAAAATTGAGGGGCCTAAACATAAATAAGTAGAAGTGGAGGATGATATATATATATGACTCATTAGTCATAATTTTCATGAAAAACTCTAGAGAATTTTAAGAGACAAGAAAAGAAGAAAAGAAGGAGAAAAGTCTCCTAGGCCATTCGGCCAAGGCAAGTCCATTAAGAAACCTTGGAAATTTTTCTTCAAAAATTATTCTCTACTAATTAGAGTATCCTCTACGACATGGAGTAGTTGTTGGAGCGAGAAAATCGTTCGTTGAAGTCATGAGAGAAGCTTAGCCGAAGAAGGATATGAAGGGAGAAGGTATGATTCAATATTCTTTACATGTTTTATGGTGATTGTGAATGTTGTAGTAGATGGAAATGGATGGATGAAAAAAAAAAAAACATGAAAACATGTATGATGGAATAGTGGCCGTGTGTATGTGATGTATATAGGGAGTGAAGAACTACTTTATTTAGCATATTTGAATTGTTGTGTTATGGACGTTGGAACATGTTGTAATGTATTGAAATGGATGAGAAGCATGAAATGAGGATGTTGATGTTGTAGCCGTGAGCATGGTTAGTGGTGAAGGAAGAACGAATTAAATTGATTTAGTGTTCTTGGTTGATTATAGTGTAGATTCTATGATGAAAATGAGTGTTTGACGATTTAAATTGAAGGAGTAAGTGTAGCGGACTGATTTGGAACGTTATGTGATTTAACATAGTTTCTTGTATTAATGGAAATGATAATGTGAACGTATGGAATTGTTGACGAAGTATGTGAATTCGGAAGAAAGAATTAAGTTGTTATTGCTTTTGTTGAAATTGTAAAGTAGTGGATGAAGTAGTATATTGATAGAATCGTTTGAAAGTTATATGAATTGAATGGAATCTAATTGAATTGAATTGTTGGCATTGTTGTTGGTATTGTGGCCGAGTTCCATTCTCGGGTTGTTATTGTTGAATTGGGCGAGCCATATTCTCGGGACGGTGTATTTACGGGGAAATGCGCCAAAATTTCGGTACAAAGTGTTATTTTAAAGAATCAACTTATAAATGCCCCTAACTAAGGTTTGGTAAACATGACCAATTTGTAGATTTTGGTGGATTTGCAACTTGGATTTGGAGTAGCGAAAGGAGCGGGAAGAGGTATGTAAGGCTTCACCCTTCTTTCTATGGCATGTCTTAGACGTACTAAGTCGACTACGTGTCCCGAGGACCATTCCTTTTCTCGGAATCTAAGATTGAAAATAGTTACTATTCATTCAGTAGAATTGAATTAGAACTTGCATAAAATGTTGGAAAAACTTCTTGGACATCCCGAACTTACACAAATAGGACTCGATCACCCTAAGACCCTCCCAAGTGACGCCATGAATTGTAATATACGTAAATTTGATATGCCGCCTCATTTGACTCGAGGTGGGCCCACTATTCCCGAATTCTTTCCTATTGTCCCCATTGATTTATTTTCATTCTATAGTTAAGAAAAGTTTTTGGTTATTATTTTAACTACTAAACCATAGTTGTTTTAACTAATCCCTCGATTCCAAAACATGATTTTCCTTCCTAAAAGTTTACAAATGTTTTCCCAAAATATTCGTTTTTCTCCAAAAACTAAGTTTTACAATATTGCAAGCCTTAATGACTAAGACGACGACTATGACTCTATGATGGAAAAAAAAAATGATGATTCTACGATTAAAGGTTCCAAGTCTATGATTCCGGTCCGAGATGAGAACGTTAAACTATTTCTTGAATCCTCGGCTCTACTCATGAATAGTGTTTTCCTTTAAAGATTCTAAGTACACGAACGATGCCCTATGATCCTATGTTATACTTTATACTTTCTCATGATATTGCCCTCCACTAATAGTCTCGCCTTATATTAGTCATTCCTTCAAGGTGAGATAAAGCGCCCATGGTTAATTCATAATAAAATCGGAGGTTACCGACCTTACGTCACTCCGATAAGCGTTATAGCTTTTCCTTGGGCTCCCGAAATGCATCCGTTTAATTGTTTATATGATAATGTATATAATACCGGATATTGATGAATGTATTTGTATACACCGTATTTGTGGGGAATGGGGAGGGCAACCGTGTCCACCGATTCACTTGACTTATCATCCCGGACGCGGGATGCCCGGACGCGGGATTTATGGGAGAGCCGTACGCGGCGTCTGTTCTGTGATACATATATATATATATATATATATATCTTATGTGATATATTTAGGGACACCGTTGGGGGGAGGGGGTGGGGAGAGCCGATGAATTCGGCGTACGTACCGTAAGTAAAAGTACCGTTTTCTGAAAAGCATCTGTTTTCTATGTACAAAAACAAGAAACACCGTTCGAATAAGAAAAAGAAAAGCTAAGCGTGCATGGACTCCGCCGAGCGGCACTCACACGTACAGTTGCTCCTCTATCTTTGGTACATCTATGCTTCCATATAGTTATTACTCCGCACAAGTTACCGTCTTACACATGATCTATCTCATATGTACAGCTTTTACTATGTTATTACTGTTCATGCCTTACATACTCAGTACATTTAAATGTACCGACCCTCTTCTTCTGGGGTCGCGTTCATGCCACGCAGTACACCCGGACGGATAGAAGCCGGGATAGAAGATGTTCCGGCGAAATTGGCAAGCTCCATTTGGCCCGGAGTGTAGTCGAGTCATAGCACACGTGCCGGGATTTCGATTACGGTACTAGACTTTGCGGACGAGTGTGGGTTAGTCGGTGGACACGTTATATACGATTCATGTTTTATTTGACTTAAAAGCAACAAAAGAGTATTTCGATTCTATTTATGTTTACTTGTTTTAAAGGTTTTCATGTAGTAAGGATCACGAGTTATACACCACGATGGACATGTTTTATTTGACTTAAATATTTTTGCAACAAAAGAGTATTTCGATACATCTATTTATGTTTACTTGTTTTAAAGGTTTTCAAAAAAAAAAATTTACGTAGTTTTGACATAATGCTAGTCAATAAATCCGAAAATAAGATCATATGACCGTTGTCAAATTTCTATGATATATTTTGATATGTTTTATGGTCCCGAAACATGATTCGATATAAGTAATCGTACCATCCCCAAAAGGGCCTACATATATACTATGATCGTTGTCGATTTCTTTGTAGTGATATATACCATTTGAATTTTTCCATTTGTTAAAGATCGATCATTCCGAATATTCCGTGAGCCCTATGAGGCATTTGCTCCGTATGAACAATCTCAAAAACTTCTGTTTTGACATAATGCATCACGACATCCGAAAGGTACGAATTATGACTTATTGTTGATTTGTCTACTAAGTACAAACTTATATGCATATGTTTTTACGCATTACTTCGTGCAAATTATGATATGTCTCCGAGCCGGGCCGGACATGTTCTCGTGCGTGCTTCTTTGCATTATTCACCGAGTCCCTCGTACTTGCGGGCCGGACACGTTATCCGTATATGACTACGACATGATGATACGGGGGATGGTGGCCGGGGCGGCACATGATTATTATTCACCGAGACCGCGGTGGGGCCGGGACACGTTATGTATACATGATATATGATTATGACAGATATGATTCCATATTACCGAGCCCCTGATAAGGGCCGGGACACGTCACCTGCACACATGATACATGATTTTGTTATGCATGACTTCATTCACCGAGTCCCTATCGGAGGGCGGGACACGATATATGTTTGCATGATATTATATGATCGATATGCATTATGTTTTACGAGGTCTCGGACAAGGTATTACCCTTTGTATTTCCGATTCTTATCCATGACCCCGTACGGTAGTTTACGTACTCTGTCTTTGATTATGATTGTACTTGTTACTTTTCCGCTTTACATACTCGGTACACTTCCGCACGACCCCTGTTCTTCGGGGTCGCACATCATCCACGCCGGTACGGACGCGCGCGTGATGCGCCACCGGCGTAGCTATCCTCTTACCGAGCCGACGGAGTCGCTCCCCTTGATCCGAGCTTGTACTTTTGGTATATACGCCTGCAGACATACATTGATACATGTGCTTATTTGGGTACGGCGGGGCCTGTCCCGTCTTCTCGATTCTCGTTATGTACTTAGGGCACCTTTACATGTATGTGGGTTATGGCCACGTATCGTACGGAACTATGTATATATGATATGTTCGAAGATTCCCCCGCCACGGCGGCCTTGCCGGCTCGCTCTATATATGTGTTTGTGGATATGTTGGCTCGTAGGGCCTTTGTTGGTATTTTACGCGTGCGGATAATTTTGGTTAGTAAGAAACGGTAGAAACTGGCCTCAAATTTTTTTTTTAGATAGCCTGAGTTACTATTTTTGAGCTTTTTGAGTACGTACGGGTGCCCGTAGTCGGGCGCTAGTCACGACCACGGGGGGGCTGGGTCGTGACAACACCCCTCCGTGGGTCCCGCGACTTTCCTTATGCACTTCTGACGATTTTTGAAAGGATATGATATGACTATTATTCCGGTTTCAAGTACGATCAGTTTACTTATCTTTTGAGTTTGTAATACTGATTCGATAACATATGATGACTATAATTTTCGTAGGCGGGCCCGGATTGGGTTGACGCTCGTCCGTGGGTCCCGCGATCTTCTTCTGTATAATTCTGATGGCTTTTGAAAGAATTCAATATGACTACCTTTCCGACTCGAGTATGACTATATATTTGTCTGTTGAGTCTAAAATAATGGTTCGTATACTTATGATTTTGATACGTGACTATGGTTTCTGAAGTTCGGTTTGATATGTTCCCGAGTGATATTCGGAAGAAAATCTGATTTGACTATTGTTTCGATTTTGAACTAACAGTTCATTTTGATTGTCTTAATCTCTTTGTAAGTGTTTTGCATTCGTACGTGATTTCCAAGTTCCTCGTGCATTATGTTTTACATCCTTCGCCGAGTCCCGTAGGTATGTTATCGTGCGCATTTTTGTTATATTCCGAAGTATGTGATATGTGATATTGACCGCTAACCGACTTTTGACCGCGGTATGTGATATCATGATATTGCTCGCGGACATTTGACCGCGGGCACATTGACACCGTCGGACTTTTGACCGCGGTATGTCGGGTTTCGGAGACATGAAATCTTCTGAGTATGATGTGTTATGGCGCAAGACGGATGGCGACCATGTTCTTTCCAAATTAGGTCCCATTGTGGACCGTATGTGTTATGTGATATGGTATGCGATGATTTGATGACATGATAATCTGATATGATATGATATACGATGATATGATGTGATATATGATTACTATGTTGTATATGGATCGGGCCGTACGTTCCTCGATATTATTATACTATTTATGGATCGAGTGCATACATTCCTCGGCATTCGGTTAATGTCGGCTGTATGATATGTTTAATTTTTCGTATATACGAGACGAAATGTTTTTTAAAAGAAAGCAAGCATTTTGACATTATGATTATCCTATTTGTCTTCGAACCCCTTATGTGTGATTTGTATGACGAGTGTAAGTGCTTTGGTATTCGGGTTATTATGCTCACTTCTTCGTACTCCCCGACTTCGGTTATGATTTCGCTTCTCGTATTTTCGCTTTACATTTTCGTCATATTCTTTCCCTTTTCTTCGGGGCTGCGTTTCGTATCTCGCGGTACCCAGGAGATGAGTAGGTGATGTTAGCGAAGATGTTCCGATTTGGATTGGCGAGCTCCATTTCCTTGGAGTGTAGCCGAGTCCGAGTGCTTTTGTATGGTATACGAGATGTTGGTAGAGACTTTGCGTACGTGTCGTGTGTATGATATGTCGGTATTATAAGCGGCTATGTAAGCCGATGTATTATTATGCATTATGCTACGAACTTCATATGTTTACAGATTTCATACGATGCTAGTTTTATTTGATTTGACAAAGATGAAAGGCATGTTTGTTTTCGAAAAAAAAATTTCATTGTGTACTTGTGATATGATTTGAGGGCCAACATGTTCATGAGTATTGTGAGAGTCAATTGGGTTCGCTCGGCCCTAGGCATTTCGGGTGCCCATCACGCCCTACCGGATTAAGGGTGTGATAAATTGGCATCGAAGCGATTCGTCCTAGGGGTTGTACGCAAAGTCGTGTCCGGTAGAGTCTTGTTTATGGTGTGTTGCGCGCCACATTTATAAACGGGATAACTACGGGCATTTAGGATGGTTACTCTTCTTTCACGTCTGAGATCGTGCCATAGAGCCTAGTCATAGGGAATGAGATTCCTTACCCTGATTTTTGATTTCAGCAGAAGAATGGCATCGACAAAAGGAAGTGACTAGTGATATTGGAAGCTACAAAGCACGCAGGTAAGAAAAGGTATGAAAGACATATGTTGGGTAAGGTACTGAAGTATGATCGAAATGTAAAGTTGAAGATTAAAAGGGAAAGTAGACAGGGAAGTGTAACACGTGTGGTCGTGTTAAGCATATAAGGTAAGTCCATTATTTTCGAGATCGTTATGGATATTGGGAGACACGTGCTACATGATACGATACGATATGATATGATATGTATATATGTATTTTGGCCCTGTGAGGCATTGTTGGTATTTCTGCGTGCGAGTGTTTAGAGACAAGAAGAGATATAGAGGAAACTCTGCCGAAATTTTCTGAGAAGTAAGAGAGAATGAGATATGGATCTGTGATATATTTTGAAAGGTTGGGTCAATAATAAGGGTAAGATTTGGCCAAGTTGCAAGTACGGCTGATTTTGTGAAATAAGTTAATAGCTGAATTGATGGTAATGGTGATCGGAGGTCGATACCGATGTTATATCCCGTATTTTGTACGTCGGGACATTCCGAGCTATTGGCGGAAAGTTAAGGACAAGACTAGTCCGGGATGCGAGATTGAGATTTTTGACCATCGATTTTATTTTAAGGCATAAGTTGCTTATGATTTTATGGGCATGAAATATTATGGAAAATTTGGGGTCAAAAATGAATTAGAGGAAGTTATTAATTTTTCATGAAAAATATGGATGTGGCCGTGTGGCACTAGTGGTTCCCACACATGATTTGGCCAAATTAAATTCATCCAAATCATGTGTGGGCCATAGCACGCATGGATGAATGGTGTAGGTATATATTGGATGACTTAGCAAATTATTTGTCATCTTTCCAACTCTAGAAAGATGAAGAACCATGGAAAGGAAAAAAGAAGGCCATTCGGCCAGCCCTTGCAAAAAATAAGGTCCAAAAATCTCTTTCAAAAATTATTTTCTTCATCGTTTTCTACTAATTGGAAGGTGCTAAACAACATGGGGTAATTGTTAGAGCAAGAAAATCCTTGGTTCATACAAGCACCAACTCTAGCCAAGTGAAGAACTAGGTGGAAAAGGAAAGGTTCAATCTCATTTTCTATGTGTTATAGATGGTTTATGTGTGTTGTAGTAAGTGGAAAAGGGTGAAATTCATGAAGAATTGGATGTTAGTGTGTGGTCGTGTGTGGTGTGTTGGCCGTACCTATGTGGTGTTGGGTAGAAGTGAATTAATTTTATTTAGCATGTTTTAGTTCTGCTACATGGGTTCCATAATGAAAATGATGGTTTAATGATTTAAATGGAAGTTGGAATCGTTTGTAGGTTGTTGGAAGAAATAATGTAATTTTAATATAGTTTTTGTATTATTGTGGTTAATGTAGTTAATGTGTGGAATGTTGGTATAATTTGTGAAATTGGAGGAAAGAAATGTGTTGTGGATGTTCCTATGGAAATTGGAAGGTTTCGGGTAGCATTGTACATTGGTTGGGCCATTTGAATGTTGTGGATTGTTTGAAACGTTCTTGAATCTCGTTTAAAGGATTGTGGATTAGTACTTAAATATGTGTGCATTGGTGTTGGTTTGATAGTATATGGTTAATTTGAGCGTAAATGGAATGTTGTCAAAATATGTAGAAAAGAGTTATTGACGTTAGAATGCCTTTTGAATTAGTTGTTGATGTTGCTAGAGTGGTTGTTGGTATTGTTGTTGAAGATTTAGCCGAGTTGAAATCTCGGGGCGTTGAATTTTACGGAAATGCCGCCCAAATTTCTATAAAATTAAGTGCTAGTCGAAATTGGAGTTTTAAGAATCTATGGCTAATGTTTGATACCAAATGATGTTGTTGTAGATTTTGAGAAGCCGAGGCCTAAGTTCGTATTTACGTAGGAAGCGAACGAGGTATGTGAAGCTTACCCTTTCCTTCTTGTGGCATGTCTTAGTCGTAAGTAGATTGTGATATGAGTCTCGGGGTAACTCCATTCTTAAGGTCCGAGCTTGTGTGCGATTTCTATTCATTTCTTAATGTTGGCTCTCCTAATGCAGTCGAACCATGATCCTAATGTTTTTACATGATTCGGTTTCAAAGATTTTATAAAGGTTTTTATTCCAAAAAGGCTTTGTAACTACGAACACTCGTAACTTCCATAGACGAGCTCGGATCGCTTCGAAACGTTCACGGGAGATTCTACGATGGATAAGGTCTCCAACTTTCATAAATGGACCCGGATTGGTTCGATACTCGTCCGTGGGCCCCGAGACTCTCCTTTGTGTGGTACTAACGACTTTTGAAATGATTTAGTGTAACGATCGCCTTAACCCTCGAACGGTGATTACTTATTTCTCTAACGAGTTTATAATGATGATTATGCCCCTAAGTTCCATAAGTTACTTCATATAATTTAATACGTATTTATGAGTCCTACAGTTCTATTTGATATGCTTACGAACGTCATTCGGAGGAAACCTGATTTGACTATCGCCTTGGTTTTAAATGATAATTCACTTTGAACATTTTAAGAGTTTTTGAAAAATGTTTTAAACTGCATATAGTCTCCCACAACTCTGCTTGTGCATATGGTTGCTATATCCTTCACCGAGTCCCGGGCCGATTATGTTTCGTGCGCACTATGATATATTCCGGAGTATGATGTGTCCGACGCCGTATCCCCTTTGGCCGGGTACCGTGTATATTTGGCGTTATGGGGTGTTACGGCGTTATGATGTGATATGATATGTCGGGTGTCGGAGATATGAAATCTTCTGGAGTATGATGTGGCGTGGCGCCAATGACGGGCGGGCGACCACCGTTCTAAGAGCCCTATGCATGATTTGTATTTTTTATGAGTAAGCATTTTGATGTTTTGAATATTGCATTTACTTTTCGTACTTCTAGTTTTGACTTAATCTTGTTTACTATATTTCATGCTTTGCATACTCAAGACATATTCCGCATCGAATTTTCTTCTGGGTCGCGTTTCATGCCGCGCGTACGGATACTTATTTGGATGATCCGTAGCTTAGATTCCCCTGTTCACCGACTTGGAGCGCTCCCTTGTTCTGGAGCCTATACTTTGATTCAGATTCTGATACTATGCATATGTATATGTTTATTCACGGCACGGCGGGGCCCCGTCCCGTCATATGATTCGTTATTATTCTTAGGTCCGTAGACATATATGTGTGTGGTTATGTGTATTCACCGTTCGGTCCGTGTACCGTGTAATTTGTGATTTGGACGTCCCCCTATACTATGAAAGCCTTATCGGCTTATTTGTGATATTATCTGTTGGATTATGATAACGATATGTATATCTGTACATTTGTGACGGCTTCGGGGTGACGTTCCACTTTTCTGTATATCTATGTTATTTGTGTACTGTGTAAGCTATTCGTTCGCTACTTCTGATTAACGGGTGTGTACGGGTGCCCAACTCGGGGCACTAGTCGCGGCTCACGGGTTAGGTCGTGACAAAAGTGGTATCGAAGCGGTTAGCCCTGATTGTCTACGCATCGTGTCCGGCGCAGTCTTGTTTATGGTGTGAAGCCGGCCACACTCATAAATGTGAGGTCATGTGGCATTTAGGAATCGTTGACCTCTTCTCTTAGATCTTGCGATAGAGCCAAGTCATAGGAAATGAGATTTTCCGTACTAACCTTAATTTCAGTAAAGGGACGACATCGACAGAAGGAAGCGATTGACGACATTGAAAGATACAAAGCACGCAGGTAAGCAAAGGTACGGAAGATACATGTCGGCTAAGGCATTAACGTATGATTGAGATGTAAAGTCAAAAGTTTTAGAAAGGAAAAGTAAACAGAAAAGCGTAACAGGTGTAGTCCCAGATGGACATACGAGGTAAATTCACCATTTTCATGCTATTGTTGATACTGGGAGCCCTGTGTGGCTGTGATATGACATAATATGTATATATACGTGTTGGCCCCGTGAGGCATTGTTGGTATTTCTTGTGTATAGGTTTTGAGATGAAATGGATGAAAATTTGAGAATTTATATATGTTGATGTTGGCCGTGTAGGGGCTGTTTTTGGTAAGTTATGGCGAATTGATTTTACTTAGTATTTTGGGTTGTTGTTGTCATGGATTATGTGATGAGAATGAAGGTATTGAATGATTCGAGTTGAAGATGTAATTGTTGTGTTGTGGCCGTGTATAGGTAGTGTGGTGTAGGAGTGAAGACTAATTTTATTTAGTATGTTTGGGATGTTGTGTTGTGGATTCTATGACGCAAATGAAAGTTTAATGGTTCAAATTGAAATCACAATCATGTTTGGGCTGTTTTGAGAGCTAATGTGAATTAGATGTAATTTCTTGTATTTATGATAATAATGTTTTTAAAGTGTGGTTTGTTGGTGTAGTTTGTGAATTTTGAAGAAAGAAATGTGTTGTTGTGGTTCCTATGGAAGTTAGAAGGTTTCGGGTTCCATGGTGCATTGTTTGGATTGTTTGAATATTGTATGGATTGTTTGAAGCGTTCTTGAAACTTGTTTGAGTGGTCTCGAATTAGTATTTGAATATGCGAGCATTGATGTTGCTTTGAATGTAGAAAGTTGAATTGAACGAAAATGGAATGTTGGCGAATTATGTAGGAAGGAGTTATTAATGTTGGAATGCGGTTGGAATTAATTATCGATGTTGTTTATATGATTGTTGGTATTGTTGTTGATGATTTGGCCGAGTTGAATTCTCGGGGTTGTTGGACTTATAGGGGAAATGCTGCCCAAATTTCTGTGAATAAAGTGATGGCTTGGGATTGGATTCTTAAGTGCTTATGGCTAATGTTTAGTACTTAATGACCTTATTGTAGACTTTGAGCAGCCGAGACTTGAGTTCGGATTAGCTTAAGAAGGAAAGAGGTATGTAAAAAGAAGCAAACGAGGTATGTAAAGCTTACTCTTTCCTTCTTTTGGCATGTCTTAGACGGAAGTAAGATATGATATGATTTGTGCCTTGGGGTAACTCCATTCTTAAGTTTCGAGCTTGTTGATGATTCATATTTGCTTTGTGATGTTGGCATCCTTAATATGGTCAAGCTATGATCCGTATGTCTTTGATATGATTGGATTTGAAATGCTATGTATACGGTTTGTTCCGAAAGGATCTTATGTCTTTTGTATGACAAAATTTCAAAAGTTGCATAAACGTTTTGTTTTCAAAAGAGTTTTGTTCCTAAACGATTCCGAAACTACGAACGCCCGTAACTTTCAAAAATGGGCTCGGATCGCTTCGATATCTTCGCAAATGATTTCATGACGAGTAATGACCTTAATTTTCATAAAGGGCCCGGATTGGGTTAATGACGCAAGTCGTCCGTGGGTCCCGGGACTTTCTATGTTCGGTTCTAACGACCTATTTTTGAAAGAATTTAATATGACTATCCTTCCGACCCCCGAGTATGACTACTTATTTATCCGTTGAGTCTGGAATGAGGATTTTTGTGCATGTGACTTCGATACGAGACTATGGTTTTTGAAGTTCGGTTTGATATGTTCCCGAGTGATATTCGGAAGAAAACCTGATTTGACTATTGGTTCGGTTTTGAAATAACAGTTCGCTTTGATTATTCTCAATAGTCCAGAATAATGATTTTTATGCATATGGTTACTTACGATTACTGTTCGTGCGTTCTTTGTTACCTCTTTCGGAGTCCGGGCCGGTATGTTATCGTGCGCACTATGCTATATTCAAATATGATGTGTTTTTCGAAGTATGATGTGATATGATATATGATGTGATATGGAGTATGATGCGTTCGGAGGTATATAATATTCGAAGTATGATGTGTTGTGGCGCCCGGATGGGTGGCGACCACGATTACGCGTGTCTATTATGGACCGCGTACGATGATATGATATGATATACGATGATATGATGTGATATATGATGATATGATGATTAATTTTACGGTCCCTCATGGAGGGCGGGACACGTTATATGTTATGTATATGTATTACGGAATATGATCGGTTGGTATCGGGCTAGGTGGTGGGGCAAACCCGTGGTGGGGCAAACCCGGTGGTGGAAAACCATAGTGAGGCAAACCCAATGGTGAGGAAAAATTCCACATTGGTTTAGACAATCCCACCTTTGGTTTTAGACGATCCCATCGGTTTAGACGATCCCACATTGGTTTAGGCAACTCCCACATCGGTTAATGTTATCTCATATGATAAGTTATGATGTTTTGATGTGTTACGGTATGTATATGATTATTATATTATATATGGATCAGGCCATACGTTCCTCGGCATTATTATATTATTTATGGATCGGGCCGTACGTTCCTCGGCATTCGGTTAATGTCAGCTCAGATGATGTGTTTGATTTTCCGTATGTATGAGGCAAAAATGTTTTCGAAAGAAAGCGAAGCATTTTGGCATTACGATTATCATATTTGTCTTTTGTATCTCTTATATACGATTTGTGCTTGGATGCAAGCCCTTTGGTATTTTGGCTATTATGCTCACTTTACTTCGTATACTTGCTTCGGTTAACATCGTTTTACGTATACCAGTTTTTTACATGCTCGAGACATATTCCGTCTTACGGCCTTTTTCTTCGGGTTGCGTTTCATCTTGGCAACGGGGGTATATACGTATGAGTAAAAGATGTTCCGTGACGGGATTAGCGAGCTCCTTTTTCTCCGGAGTGCGCCGAGTCAGAGTGCTTATGTTATGATATCTGGAGTTATGTTAGATACTTTGCAGACAGTGTCGTGAGTATGATATGTCAGTTTTGTAAGCGGCTATGTAAGTCGATGTATTATTATGCATTATGTTACGAACTTCATATGTCGGCAGATTTCATACGATACTAGTCTTGTTTGATTTGATAAAGACGAAAGGCATGTTTGTTTTCGAAATTTTTTTTTCATTATGTGCTTGTGTCATGTTTTGTGGGCCCGGAAGATTATTGGGCGAGTATGAGAGTCACGGGTTCGCTCGGCCTTAAGTAAGGGCCGGTGCCCATCACGCACCGTCGGAAATTAGTGGTGTCGCAGATTGGTATCGAGGCGATTCGTCCTAGGGTTATCACGCAAAGTCGTGTCAAGTAGTCTTGTTTATGGTGTGTTGCGCCACATTTATAAACGAGGCTACCGGCATTTAGGTTAATTGCTATTCTTCATATTTGAGATCGTATAGAGAGCCAAGTCAAGGTAGAATGAGATTTCTCTTCGACCTTTGGTTTCGAAATGAAGAATAGCATCGACGAGGAGGAAGTGACTAGCGATATTGGAAGTTATAAGTACGCGTAGTAAGCAAAGGTATGAAAGGTATATGTTGGAGTAAGGTACTGAAGTATGATCGAAATGTAAAGTTGAAGATTAAAAGGAAAAGTGAACAAGAAAGTGTAACGGAGTGCAGGCTTAGTCGGGCATACAAGGTATGTTCATTATTTTTGTACTGTTGTTAATGTTGGGAGCCCTGTGAGGCTGTAATATGATATGATATGATATGTGTATGTATATGTTGGCCCTTTGAGGCATTGTTGGTGTTACATCCCGTCTTTTTGCATGATCGAAAAAATTCGAAATAATTGTGAATTATGAGAAAGGAGGCTATGTTTTAAATTTTCTTATAGGATGTGGTTTAGAAAATTTGACAGAAAAAACCAAAC
>NW_026714572.1:0-33533 GCF_029784015.1 Lycium ferocissimum | reverse complement strand
GAAGCTCTATGACTTCTCATTAGGTAAGATCAGTGGAAATCATCTCTGATTCTTATGGCATGTCGAGTTTCTTGCCTGTATCAAAGAGCCTCATTTAGGTAGCTTGTCTCAGAGTGGAGATGAAAATTTACATTCCAATGATGTTGCACACATCCTGTTTGCCTTGATTAAGTGTACTTGGGGTAAAAGGAAGAGTTGAAATACATGAGACGTGTTTCAAAAATCAAATTATTTACTTCCATTTTTGTTGTATTTCTTAGTCAAATAAAAGTAATAATTGTACCAAGGTAATTTCTAGTTATATCCCTCCTTTTTACCCCGATGGAAAATAGTGCAACACTCCAAGCCCTCTCCAGCATCGTTCCTCGTGCCTTTTGTGGATCGGAGAGAAGACTTTTTGTAATCCAAAAAAAAATAATTTGGAACCAAATTAATCCATTAAAAATAAAAAAAAAATCAAAGGCTTAGGGCCACGCACGCATTCCGTGCGTGAAAGGACCAAATCAGAATTTTAAAGTTTGGTCCTTTCACGCACAGATTCTGTGCGTGAAACCCTTGCCTAAAAACCCGACCCAACCTTTATTCTTTCTCTTCTCTTTCATTTTCTCCATCTTCACCCTTTCAACACAGTTTTGCACTTTCAAAAATATGTCTCAAAGTTTTGAAACTTCAATGTTTGTCATACAACCTGATATTTGCGAATGCGATTATTCACTAGAACTAAAAACATCGACCCAAGATAATCAGGTCGCCGTTTTGGCGTTGTAAAGGTGCCCGAAGTAAGTGTTTTTACATTTTTTAGTTTTTTTTTTCTTTTTTTTTTTTTTTCGTGTTATCCATATATTTTAATTTAAAAAACTGATTTTTTTGTAATGTGTATAGGATATGGGTGGTTGCAAATACTTTCGGTGGGAAGATAGCATTCACGTGGATAAAACGGTGGCGACGACGTTTAAAATCCAGTTTTGGATAGAGATACACGACTTCACGTATCTCTAGAGATACCGCTAAGTTGGACTCGCAATTTAAGCTTGTGGAAGAAGAAAAAATTGAAGGTTTGGAGGTGTTGCTCACCGATTCCCCAAAAAAAAAGAAATTTGCTTGAAGGCTAAACTTAGAGAGGTTCAACATGAGAAAATAGCTTTGAAAGTAAAACTTAAATTGTGGAAGATTATTCGTGCTATGTTGTTGTTGTTCATTATTTATATGTATTTTGTTTATTAAGTTTAATATTTCTATGGATTATGTTTTTTTACTAGTTGTACCTTTTCCCCTATAATGTAATCCGCACCCTTTATGTACTAATTTAGTTGTGTTTCTTTGTTAAATTGTCAATTAATTATAGACTTTAACAATAAAAGCAAATTAAAAACATGCCAAACTAATTCAAATTGATGACTTCATAATTAAATAAAAATACAAATTAACAGCCTTAGTCTGAAACTTAAATGACTCATAATCTAAGACAGTGAGCCTAAATAGACCCTAATCGTCATCAGAATAGAAGTCCTCGATATCGTCCTCAGAACGATATTGGCGGTCTCTTAACACACATCTTTTTTTATGAGATGTTAGTTCTCTACCGATTGATGATGCTTATTCTTCAGCCAACTTTAGCATGTAAAATCTATAACGTCTTGCCAGTATTCTGTTGTTTTCTTTTCTAATCCTTTGTACGGCCATCTCGCAAGTTGTTGGACCTACTCGAGGCATGGTTAGTAAGTACCTTATTGGGATTGGAGCGTTGAGATTTTCTAAGTTACGAACAAGGCGTTCTGATTCGGCAATCCGATGTGACCATTCTCGGCGTAAACCGCAATAATATTCCCGCGGATCTGAATATTTCACACTGCAGAAATCATCATTACGCTCTACAAGAAGGTGCGGATTTAGCTCGTCTAGTTTGAAATCACTGGTATCACTCGAAAAACTGCCATGATTTGAACTTTCATCATCACTGCTATTTGGTTCTTTTGGAAGGAGTAAAGACCAAGATGAGTTTCTACTACTCGACATTGAATATTGTGTAGTCTAATAACAAAAGAAAGGGATACTTATATAGTTGCAAACCCCCAAGTACCCTCGGAGGGGGGGGGAGGGTCTTTATGACCCTACCTACTTACCTTATTATAAGAAAAATATTAATCTTCATCGGACATTTCACGGAATCCCACTTCGAATCTAAATCTTGTGCTACCCTGTATACCATATTCTACCCTATGGTAACGTATTTGCATCCGATTGTTCTCTTCTCGAAAACGATTAAGAGCAAAATTAAACTCTTGTGGAGTTCCGCGAGGCATTGACATAGCACTTTTTTGGGCGTTTAAGTCCTATTGAAGCTAACTTTTGCTCCAGTGCTTCAGCCTCCCTAATACGCCAATTCCACTCCTCTCTCATTGTTTTATTGTATTCTTGATTGAATCTTTTGTTAGGGTTATTTGAGTAATGAAAATCATCATCATCTAGTTCCCATGTCCTACCCATTGCTTCAAATATTTTTGCTGGGGTAAAACATGTAATAGAATCAAGATTTCCAAATTGGTTGTAGAATGTCATGATAACTCGTTTTAAAGTGAATACTAGTTGTTTGTCAATCATGTTATATATAGTACTGCATTTTTTGACCGTTTATTTGAATTAAATTCATATTATGCAATGTTCTTGTGCGCAATAGGACATGATTTGACAACACATCGTGCATGCCAATTTCAGCTTTTTTATGACACCTAAAGGATCGATTGGACAACACAATGCTGAATTTTTGACCGTTTATTTGAATTAAATTCATATTACGCAATGTTCTTGTGCGCAATAGGACATGATTTGACAACACATCATGCATGCCAATTTCGACTTTTTTTTATGACACCTAAAGGACCGATTGGACAACACAATGTGAATTTTTGACCGTTTATTTGAATTAAATTCATATTACGCAATGTTCTTGTGCGCATAGGGGTGAATATGAATCTGTTTAAGAAGAATGTTGGACGAGGTAAAAACTCATCCATTTCATAAGTTTAAGTCTCTTAAATTCATTCAAGAAAACCTATCTTAAGTCATACAAAAAATAGCTCAAGATATTCCACCGATTAAGGTTTCAATACATTGGGATGGTATTATCATTGATACAATAGTACAGTTCGTTACAATAAAAGACCAAACGTTCATGTTAAATGTCCACTTGAAATGTCTTATGAATCACTAGTCACTTACATATGTGAAAAAATGAAGATTAGTCCAGATGAGTATGAAATCTCTATAACAGGCAGATATCCACAATCAGTTTCCAATGGTATAGTGCTTTATGGTAGGCATTATATCAATGATGATGATTCTTTAAGGGATTATTTGAATGCGCCAGAAAAATTAAAACATTTAATCGCCCTTAATGTTTTGGAGATGTATGTTGAAAAGATACCCGAGAGAGGTTCCGCAACAACGACCAGTCGAGCTAACACGTATGGAGATTTTAGTTCTTACGGGGGCATTTTGGTGGCGGTGCCGCTGGAAAATCTTACCCAACAATTTAAGCAAACTTGGTAAATATGCATTCTTATATTATTATTTTGTGCGGTAGCACTTTGTTTATTGTATGTATTGATAAATAACCATTTTTAAATCTTTGTAGGGGTTATAGACCTGATACGAGTAATATTGGGCAGTCATCTCAATTTAGTGGAGCAAGTCATTATTATCAGAACTCTCAGCCCAGTGGAGCAAATTATTACAATAATTCTCAGTTCAGTGGAGCTGATTATTATAATAATTCCGATTCGGTGCGGTGATTATTATCAAAACTCGCCAATGGTACCAACTGTGGATGAAAGGCAGTCCTCTCAGTTTGGTGGAGTTGATCATTTCCACACCATGCTCATAATCAGTATGTGTAGGTTCATCACCTAGATGCTATATATATATATATATAAAATTTGTGAATTTGGAATTTAACATATGCTTTTTATCGCGTAGGAGGAGTCCTTTCTTAGATGGCGTTGATTGTCCAAGTTATATGGATACATCAGAGAGTGATGGCGATGAACCGGCTAATAGTGCAGAGGTAACCGATGATGAAGATAGTGAAAGGGATGAAGATACACATTGTAGTCCCCAAAACCAACTCAACACCACGTACCACTTCCGATGGCCGAAAACCCACGACTCGACTCAATGCAATGGCATTTTTGACTATATTCCATATCTTGACAAGCCTCCAAGGTCGTGAGGATGCATTTGTCTTCACAAGAGATGATTATCAAAGTCACCAAAAAACGTGGATTGAACCAAAAAATTCCATGGTGATGAATGCGTCATTGCAAAGGAATACAGTTCACATAAAAAAAGATGTTGCAACGGGTCATCGAGAATGTATTGTGTACGGGGTATGAGGGCGTTTAAGGTTGATGACTCGAAGCAGTTGGTATGGAGGGCTGATTTGTAGGCGACATACTCAAGGTTGTCGGTGGTTGCTTCGGGGGAATTGCTAAGCCGGATGGTCCTGTGGGAAATCACAAAATTCCACCCGAAGCACACTTGTGATATGGGACAAAGTCAAGCGGATCATTGTAATCTAGATATAAACATGATTGCTCGTGTGTTACTTAAACACTTTGAGGAAACTCCAAGGTAATTTATCTGATCGTTTACATTATATATCTTGTAGCAATTAAAATATCATTGCTAAATGTTGTTTGTTTAAACTTATGCAGGATGCCTATCAAAACTTGTATTGGCATGGTCCACTCAAAATATGGTAAAATGATAAGCAAGAGAAAGGGATTTCTCGGGCGTCGACGTGCTTTGAAACGATCTTTGGAACTTGGGAATCCTCTTTTCGGGGCGTTGCGGGGGTATATGGCGGCTCTACAACATGCTAATCCTCGGCACCTTGTTGTACGGTGGCGTCTTTTAGAGGGCGAATTTTCGACTTCGTCTTTTGGGCATTCAAACCAAGTATTGATGGTTTTGCTCATTGCAAGAATGTGATATCGATAGATGGGACCCATGTGTATGGCCGATATGACATTAAGCTCCTAATTGCAGTAGGTATGGATGCCAATGGGTCAATATTCCCTCTTGCTTTGGTAATTGCCGCCAACGAGAGCAACGAGACATGGGGGATGTTCTTGACTCATATACAAACTCATGTTATTAAGGGTCGTCAGGGCATATGTGTCCTATCGGATGTTGCTCCCAAACGCACACGCAAGTATACGTGGTCGTACAAGTAATATAGGCTATTAAGTCCGGATATCGATCCCACGAGAGACTTAGATTCTCTTTGTTAAGCTAATTCAAATTCGGATGAAACTATTCAAGAAAGTGAAAATCAAGATGTTTATTGTACTAAACTAAAACTGAAAAGTAAACAATTTGTGATGGGTGTTTTTGTAACTGGGAATATCTTGACAAAGATTGTAAGAATTATCAGATGAGAGAAAGATCTAGGGTCATGGCTTTAAACAATTCAGTTGATCATCAGACAATTCCACCTATTTTATTTCCTGGGTTACTAGTTGACGGGTAAATTATACATTGTGATATTCTCTCAAACTACTCACAAGCCTGTAGATGTTACTATAACGCCTATATCTCTATGGTCATCAGAGGTAACAAGAACGCATTTATTTCTCCGTATTCAACTAAGTAGGGCTAAAAGGTATATCTCTATCCTCAGTAGCGAAACGATTAAATCGAACAAACTCTATTTATTCTTATTACGTACGTGAATTTCCTTTCTCAAGTCCAATTCGCACACCACGGAGATAGTGTCTAACTATTGGCCATATAATCAAACAATTAAGATCAAGAATAAATAAGCAACCCAAAATATGGAAAATCAATAGATAATAATTGTCATCAAACCAACTTTCAAGTCTTTCGCCACAACCCTAGAATTAAGAAGTTTAGCTACTCATGATTCGATCATAGACAAAAGAATTCATGAATAATCTAGGGTTGAAAAAGATGAAAAATAAAATAAACCTAGAGAGAGAAAATAGAATGGTGGCTTACAAGTCTTTGAATAATCCCAGCACACCGTTTTCAGCTAATAAAACGTCTATATATAGTCTAGGGTAAAAACAAAAAATAAGTAAACCTAATCCTAGTCGAACCGGGAAAGCTTGCGCAGAACCTCGCTTTCCTTCCGCATCGCGGAAGGATCGCGCAATGTACTAGGCCTCCCGCTTTCCTTCCGCGATGCGGAAGGAAAGCCTGATGGTAATGCCTGGAGCTGGTCTTGTCCGCTTTCTTCACGCGATGCGGAAGAAAAGCGGACCCTTCAGTCGAATTATTTTCCTTTTAGTTCATCCTTTGTGGTCTTTGACTCGTCACCTCGTCTAATCGTCATATGCTCCAAAATCAATCACTTTAAGCACAGTTTTCCATCGTTTGTCATCATCGTACCTATACACATGAAATATAACGACATAAGTTCAAATACGACGATTGCATCATAGATTAAGCGACAAAAGTCATAAGAATAGGATGTAAAATGACACAAAACATGATATTTGTGCCAAATATCACCACCCCCCCACTTAGACTTTGCTCGCCCTCGAGCAAACTCAAACCAACACTAAACTACACTTCTAGCCTAACTCATTCAAACAGGTCTGCAACGGGATTCGGCTAGTATGGCTATCTCAAAAGAAAGATTTCAAAACCAAAACAATGAGCCAAGTTGCGAAAGCCATGCCAAAGATTTAAAACTTTCAATGTTTAGCACCAAGGACCACCTTCCTGAAAAAACATTTCACTTTTAAAACCAATTGACCCAACGACACCACTTTAAAACATGTAAGCAACCTTATGATCAAGAAATCAACACTTCACCACTCTATTGCTAATTATGTGCCCTCACCAAAAGAAAGTAGTCCATATCTCTCAAGAATCACATATGTTTAAATCAATGGACATAAAATCAATAATTAAGCTCACTCTCACAAAGAATATCACATGTAAAATACGACATACCATAGGCTTGCCCGTAGTGTAACCACTCCACTAATACAAGTAAGACGAACCTAGAATCAAGTAGGACTTCGAGGGTTGTAATGTAGGCTAAGGGACGGGTAGGAATTATTTGGATAATAGTGACTATCCTCCCTAAGCACTTTAATACATATACTTCTATCATTCTTGCACAATTTCTTCATTAGCCCTTATTCAACACCGACCAACCTTTAAATTTCTCCCAATTCACCCATTTTCTTTGTTTAAGCACCACTCTTTTTTTTTAAAAAGTCGCACAAGTTAGAAGGGAACTTTTTCGCTACATTTTTTTTTTCGTTTTCAGATTTCTTTCTTTTCTCTTTTTTTTTTTCTTTCAATTCCCAACTAACAAGTGAATTAGTTCTTTTCATTCGGTGCTCCCATTGTCTTCCTAGATTACAATTAACAACCATTTCCCCTCTTTATTTCACATCCCAACTCCCATTATACATGTAAATGATTAAAGTGCTCATAGAGTATTTGGATCAAAAATCAAGTTTTATAGAACGAAGGGGTAAAGGCTAATTAACTTGCTATCAAAGAAAAGGCTAAAGGCTCAAAAGGGTTAACTAGGGTGCTATTTGCAAGTTGGTGGGATAACTTTTTAGGCTTTTTAGTGACTAATCAAAGAAACGCCTCTATCATTTTCTAGGCTCAACCGAACTTCATTTCGCTTTGTGAACACACAGGGCAAGTTCTAGACATCAATACCAAACATGGATTCAAATGCAAAACCTTACTCACACATGGCACACAATCAACGCAAGAGGATCCGGTTGTCCCTCGAATCAAACAACAATGAAAATCAACAATGCCAAGTGGGTCATACGAGTCAAATAACGACTATTTTGCAAGTGCTTTCAAGAAAAGTGATACAATTTTCAAGGCATGCTTTCACAAAGGGAAAAATTCAAGATCACTCATATGCCAATACTTCACCTAACCCGTGCACCTAGCATTTGAATACACCTATCCTAAGGACTAATTTTTCCTCAAGCAGGTTGTCATCCACCAGTCATCAGGAAAAGCCCTTTCTATGACTAAAAAAAAAAAAAAAAATCTACCTACGCCCGGTTCAAAGGCCCCCCCTCGGGAAAGAACCGAGGCCATAAGAAAACCAAAGGGGGTGGATGATGAATGCCTACTAATGAGGGACTTAAAAAGTTATCAAAGAAAAATAAGGAAAATAAAATCTTTTTGAATTTCTTTCAACTTTTTCTATTTTTTTTTCTTTTTTCTTTTTCGACACTAAGACTCAAAACTACTAAAAAAAAAAAAAAAAAAAAAAAAACTAATCCTAAGGCATACTAATCATCATCCGCAACCTCAAAACATGTTGTTACAAACCAGGGACGTATTTTCCCACCCCACACTTAAAATTATGCAATGCCCTCAATGCATATATATTTGAAAAAAACAAAGCGCAAGTAAGGTAAGAAATACTCCTCGGGGCCCACTAGGGCCTAGCTAGCAACATGCTCTCATCATCAGGGGCGAATGACCCCACACTTAAAACTCGGCATGCTCCTCGACCTTTCAACTTTGGGTACTCGGACTTCCCCTGATCGTCGTGGCACGACATGAATCAACTTTTTCCTCCACCTCGAACTTATGAATTTCACCCCTAATTTTGCATCCAATTTTCTATCACGCTTTTGAGGCGGTGGTGTAAAAATAAAGGAACCAAGCAATAGATATCGTTTCTTGAACATCTTGGCCCTTAAGTGAGGAATGTCGCTTTGTCTTTTTGGTGTGGCAAATTTCAGGATGTAAGGCTCTTGTTCCTCATCTATACACTTCTTCATCAGCGTGGAAGGCTCGATTTCCATGTCGCCAACCACGCATAATGTAGAAAAATGTTTAGAACGAGGCCCAACACACCTTAACTCTAAAACTACATTATTTCTAACATCCTCACTTTTGTATACCTCCTCAACAATGACATCATCAACAAAGATCTGATCGAATGGTTAGAATTCCTCTATCTGCTCCACATGCGGGCCACTACCCAAGGTAATATGTAGTTGGGCATCAGACGCCTCAACCTTTTTATTCATTTGTGCCTGCAAGCCATGGATATCTGAGCCAAATTGGTCTATCTCTTGTCCGAGCTCAGTTCTACCTTCTATCAGTTGTGTAGCCATGTTTGTAAGACCATCACGGAGAAACCCATGAAATTTCATTTGTTGAGCTTGTTCTGTTAGCCAAGATTGGCTCACTATCTCTGCTTCTTCAAAGCTATCTACTTGTGGGAACTCGCTCTCTTCTTCTGTTTGAGGTTCGTCTTGAGTATTGGCTAAGCCTGTAACTTGTAGATCATTACAAGTTTCGGCCTCGGCCTGCATCTCTGTGAGTTTGGCACGAATCCTCTCTATGGCTTTCCACATTTCTGCGTTTTGCTCTCTCATTAATGCATCATGCTCCATCATTTGCTCCCCTATTTGCTTCATCATATCGCTAACCCGAGCAAGACTTTCCGCATCCTCCACTTCGTTACTACGTCAACATCACAAATAACAAATGACGGGAGAATCATAATATGGGCTCGGGGATGGGGAGTGAGAGTTAGGACAACCATTCCAATGACCGTCTTGACCACCACATATATTACAAATATTCCACTCAAAAGATTGGGAAGGTGCACACAACCCATTCCCGGAAATATTTTGACAGTGTTGCCACAAGTGGGGTCCTCCACAAATCAAACAAGGATCACCAAAATAGGAACAACCAATATTCGACCAATTTTTACTCCAAGATGCCATATCAAGCAAACTAACCAAAATATTAAATTAAAAATAAAATAAAATAATAATAAATAAATAAAAACTTGAATAGAAATTCAAAAATCCAAATTAGAAAAACATTAATATTGCTAAGTCCCCGGCAACGGCGCCAAAAACTTGTTGCTCCCAAATGCACACGCAAGTATACGTGGTCGTACAAGTAATATAGACTGTTAAGTCCAGATATCGATCCCACAGAGACTTAGATTCTACTGTTAAGCTAATTCAAATTCGGATGAAACTATTCAAGAAAGTGAAAATCAAGATGTTTATTGTACTAAACTAAAACTGAAAAGTAAACAATTTGTGATGGGTGTTTTTGTGACTGGGAATATCTTGACAAAGATTGTAAGAATTATCAGATGAGAGAAAGATCTAGGGTCATGGCTTTCGACAATCCAGTTGATCTTCGGACAATTCCACCTATTTTATTTCCTGGGTTACTAGTTGACGGGTTAATTATACTTTATGATATTCTCTCGAACTACTCACAAGCCTGTAGATGTTACTATAACGCCTACATCTCTATGGTCATCAGAGGTAACAAGAACGCATTTATTTCTCGATATTCAACTAAGTAGGGCTAAAGGGTATATCTCTATCCTCAGTAGCGAAACGATTAAATCGAACAAACTCTATTTATTCTTATTACGTACGTGAATTCCCTTTCTCAAGTCCAATTCGCGCACCACAGATAGTGTCTAACTATTGGCCGATTAATCAAACAATTAAGATCAAGAATAAATAAGCAACCCAAAATATGAAAAATCAATAGATAATAATTGTCATCAAACTAACTTTCAAGTCTTTCCCCACAACCCTAGAATTAAGAAGTTTAGCTACTCATGATTCGATCATAGACAAAAAAATTCATGAATAATCTAGGGTTGAAAAAAAAGATGAAAAATAAAAGAAACCTAGAGAGAGAAAATAGAACGGTGGCTTACAAGTCTTTGAATAATCCCAGCACACCGTTTTCAGCTAATAAAACGTCTATATATAGTCTAGGGTAAAAACAAAAAATAAGTAAACCTAATCCTAGTCGAACCGGAAGAAAGCTTGCGAAACCCCGCTTTCCTTCCGCATCACGGAAGGATCGCGCAATGTACTGAGGCCTCCCGCTTTCCTTCCGCGATGCTGAAGGAAAGCCTGATGGTAATGCCTGGAGATGATTTTTGTCCTCTTTCTTCACGCCATGCGGAAGAAAAGCGGACCCTTCAGTCGAATTAGTTTCCTTTTAGTTCATCCTTTGTGGTCTTCGACTCATCACCTCGTCTAATAGTTTTATGCTCCAAAATCAATCACTTTAAGCACAGTTTTCCATCGTTTGTCATCATCGTACCTATACACATGAAATATAATGACATAAGTTCAAATACGACGATTGCATCATGAATTAAGCGATAAAAGTCATAAGAATAGGATGTAAAATGACACAAAACATGATATTTGTGCCAAATATCAGCTGCGATGCAGCATCAACAAAGAAAATGGGCTACAAAAATGGAGGTGCTAAGGAAAGTGAGTGAAGAGGCATATGTTTGGTTGATGAAATTAGAAGTTGAAAAATGGACTCTTTATGCTGATGGAGGAAGGAGATGGGGCATGCTCTGTGAACCAATGTACTCTGGAGTCATTCAATGGACTCTCAAATTCTCCGTTGCTCGAGGACTACTGTCACACCGCAATGGTAAGACTAACTTTCAGGCAGGCCGTGGAGTGATTTGCGGATAGACAAGGCAAGCCATGGCTATATTGGCAAGCGAGGGGAAGCCATAGCTATATTAGCCGACGAGGGAACATGGATGCCAAAGCCCTACAAAAAAATGGAGCACTATAGAAGAAAGGCAGAGGGTCACCAAATGACCGAGTATGACGTCGTTCAACGGTTGTAGTTAGAACGGGTTATTGCGAACAAAGAGGAAACAAACATATCGTTCTTGAGCGTACACAATCATGCACTTGTGGTAAGTGGCAAACGTACCACGCCATGTTCTCATGCAAAAAAGTGCTTTTGAGAATGGCCAGAAATGGAAATGATCATGTGGCGGAGGAATATAAGGTCGTAAAATACCTTAAAGCATATTCGGCCCAATTCCGTCCCCTTGGTGATCAAGCTTATTGGCCACCCGCGCCGTTTTCTATGATTGCGAATAAGAACCATATCCGTAAATTGGGAAAAAACAAGCTAACCCGTTATCACAATCAAATGGATGTTAGCGAAAAGACTTACTCTCGCAAGTGCTCGACAAGTAAGCCAGTTGGGCATGATAAGCGTTCATGTGGGCGAAACTCTCGTGGTGGCAGCACATCTGGAAGTAGAAGAGTGTTTAGAACTTGATTTTTTTTTTAAGTCTTTTGTAATTTAATGATGCATTTCGTTGCTAATGGAATGAAATATTTTTCAATTATTATGAACCTCTCGTATTGGATGAATTATTTTTAAATATTATATTTATTTTTGCACATTCAAAAAGTGCGGATTACACAATAAAATAACAAAATAAAAAAGACATAAAAAGAATCACCCTATAAAATATGGCACTTAAACCTAAATATAACAAGTTTTCAAACGTACTTCGGAGTACTTTACAACCCCTAAAACGACAATCAAAATGTATATGTATACTTGATGTAATGAGCTGATATTATTGTACAATAAAAAAAATATTAAGTTCTATATAAAATATTTATATTCCGGTGTTTTGAAACGTGACTAATCTTCAGTCAAAGTACGCAAAAAACCTTAATTTTTGAGAAAGAGAAGAGAAAGAATAAAGGTTGGGTCAGGTTTTTGGGCAAGAGTTTCACGCACATATTTTGCGCGTGAAGCTAGTTTGGTTCTTTTTTTTTTTTTTTAATGGGTTAGTTTGGTTCCAATTTTTTTGTGTTAGAAAAGTGCCTACTCGCCTTTTGTGTTCTCAACATTTGTCATGCCACACTCCTCAAAGCTCTTCCCTTCACGATCAACATTCTTACAGATTTATTTTTGGTTTTGGTTTCTCACGTCGTGTTTGATATTCACATTGGGTCTGACTAATTCATATTGGCATTGCGTTATTAGAATTAAGCACTCTTGCCAAACGTTACAATTGATAGCAATGGCATATTCTTATTTCTATACCAAACTCACGAAGCAAGCATCATGTTTGACCATGACTCCGACCTGGGTCATTCTCGGCCCATCATCAGACCTCACCTTAGACAGGTTATTGGCGTTACCCAACAATCACCCTCCAATACCTGCCACAGGCAACATGTTGTTCGTTGTAATGGAACACATAAATTGAGAAGAAAACTAGATAACACAAAGCTATTTGGGAGGTAAAATACTAGATGGTTTATTCAAACACAGTAGGTTCCATAAAAATGGAAACTGCTCTCTACCTTTCACTCCCAAAACTCGAGGACATTCTTATGTCTAATTTTTTATAACTAATATGAAGTGATAACCACAAAAAGATTAATGATCTGTCACAGCTCACAGCCAATAAGACTACAGTTATTAGTACAAAACTAGTTTACTGTCAATTAGCCGCCCCTATACAATTACAAGAGCTGAACAAGCAAATTAAATCGGGTCATTGGCACAAAGGCTACAAAATGGACGGTAAATACTTATCCATACCCGGTGTTTACACTAAATCAATGCAATTTACCATGGTTAAGTGATGTAATGAAGTGAATATATACATTACTTAGTTAATCATGGTTAAGAGATAGTTGTATATATTCATATACATGTCATATATCCATTGGTTTGGTGTAAACACTGAGTTTGAGTAAGTTTTCATCCATATACTTTTTTTGTTCATTCATTTAAGATATTCTAAAATGAATATTTACGAGTATTGTTTTATCAAACTCTGTACCATATTACTCCCTGGGGTTCAAAATAAGTGTTCACTTAACCTTTTTATTTTGATTCAAAATAAGTGTCGGCCAGTTACATAATCAAGAAGAAATTAACTTTATTTTTTCAAATTTATCCCTATTTACTCAAGACAATAAGTAAGTAAGATTCTTATTAATTAAGGATAGTTTAGTTAAAATGCCGTTCCTACAATATCGTTGTATTAATTTCTAACGATGGTGAGTTCTCGATTTATTACTAGTATCTCCAGATTAAGAGCAGTAATTTCCTAGAATTATTCTTTCAGATTCCGTCAAAATACTAGATGATTAGTCTAGCTACTCATGTAGAAAGTACCAATTGATTGGAGTATTATACAAGTTCATGAAATGAGTATTGTTCAATTTAGAGTTAAACGGAGAAGAAAATGAATAGTGAATTTGGTTAGTTGAGTAACCCCACTAACTTCAATAGAATAATTAATGATATAAACCGAATTGTTGGACTTGAACTATGAATTTAGAGAAGAATCCGATGATTAAGTGGTTTGTAGCCAAACCTTGGCATTAGATGGGTTATGTTGAATATTCTCAATGTGATTTGTTATTTATTAATTGAATTATGATATTTTGAACACATTTGGCTCGTTGTTGAGTATTTGGAGTATACATAAGTTATTATAGAGCGAAGTTGAGGAATATTGAACATAAATTATTTATGAGTTTTCATATATACTCCATGACTTCGAAATAATGATTTGAACGAGATTTCATGCGTGTGAGGGCCAAGCTCATTTGCTCCTCAGACGCCACTTGTGGGATTACATTGGGTAGAGGCTGTTGACACCCAATTTTATTCCTCCTTTATTTTAATTTATTTCTTCGGGCTTCTAATTTATTGACGAGCGAAACACTTTATTTTCATTATTATTTTTTATTTGCTATCATTACTTTCATTTTCACTATTTTACTATCAACATTACTAGTATTACTTTATCACAAATTTTAAATGGTTCGTCATCGTTTCATTTTAGAATTTGTAATCCTTTACTTTCCACATACTAATTACTATTTGTCTTCACATAACATATATTGTACTAGATATTAAGGTAAAAGCCCAAGAATAATTAAAATGAAGGAGGAATGACCACAATTTTAGCCAAATTAATGGCCCAAACCACGAGTCCATTTGTTTAAACTCTACCCGATCCAACCCATTTTCCCTTTCACCCGGTCCAGCCCAATTAATTCCCCAAAAACCCGACGACCCGACCGGCCCAAATGAAACAATACATTTCAGATTTTCTTCATTGCCTAAACTCACAAAACCTAGCCGCACTCTCTCCTTCTCTCCTCCCTCTCCGCTTCTCTCTCTCTTATCTCTTCTATTTTCAACCACTGCTCTACCCCTTTCAACCATGGTAGAGTCAAACAGGCTGTTTTTGGGCAATACCCTCGGCCCTCCTTGTCATCTTCATCTCTCTCCGCCCCATTTAGCAAAAACCAAAGCGCCTTTAACCGATCTCAATTGTGTCACACCATTTCCACACAAAACCGTCCTTTCCTTCTGCTTTACCCGCTTATTCTGCCATTGAAAAGGAAAAGCCTTCCTATTTTTCGCTTAAAACACGACAGACTCACAAAAGAACAAAAATCGATCCACCTCGGGTAACACCCGAATCAACTCACTTGAACAATGCTCAGATTTTAACGGTCACTTTTGATTTGTGTTTCAAAAAATCAAATTCAACATCCCGCCCAATTTCTAACAGAGAAAACCCTATCTTGAGACTATAAATATAGAGTTCTGGTCAGCCAAAAAAAAGAAAAAGGAGACGGATTGGGGGGATTTTTCGGGTGGATAGCTCACTCTAAAATTCATAAGATTTGATAAACCACTTTAGCTTACTCTTGAATACTTCCGACAAAGAAATCTTTCTGGTTCGTTTTAATCTGAGGTTCAAATCGTTCGTCGTAGTCGAGTGTAGATCCGAGGCCTTGACGCCCAGTTCATTGCACACAAACAAGGTAAACTTTGATACACTTATTGCTTTTAGTCTTTAGTTTCTGCTTTAGTTAAAACTTTTAGCTCATTCTGTTTTTTTTTTCTTTTCTTTTCTTTAATTATTATGTAGTTTCTTTGTCGTCATGTTATTCGTTTGATGTTTGGGAGCTGTTAGGATAGATTACTAATTGCTAAAATGAATTTGAAAGATGTGTACTCTAGTTTGGATGGTTAGACTGAATTTCCAGGACTTAGAACCTATTTAAAGCTGAATATACATAAGATATACAGTGGGTTATCAAGGTAAGAAGAAGGCATACATTCGATATATATCTGATATACACACCGTGGTGTGTATATCTTAGGTATATTGGGTATGTGATTAAAACAGATCGGCAATGAATCATCTCCATAATTGTCTTTCATCCGTAAGTTAAGTTTTCTGTTTGATTAATGCTAATATGAAACAGTGGCAGTGAGTATTAGCTGTTTGTTCTTCAGCTATTTAGATGTTGCTACTGCACATAATAACTCACTGAGTATTGTCTTTTAGCATAGGTCCTTAAAACTGGAAATAAAATTTAACCCTTCTATGTCCTGCGCTTCTTCAAGTGTGTTTGGGTTGCACAAGTGTTGCTTCCATGTCACGGATATGGATCTAATTTGCTGTAACTTGTGTTAAGGAGGGTTAAATCACATTTATTAGTTTAAAGTTAAAGTAATGTTTTTTTGGCTGCACGTAGTCTAAATTACGAATGTTCGACAAAATGCTTCTGAGCATTCTACATGTGCCAAAATGCTTACTTTGCGTGTTAAGAGATCAGCTTATGTCCTGTTTGTGCACTTACTGGTGAAATAAACCTGATTTGATTTCTTATAGTGTATGTGTTTTAAGAGTTAGAAACGATATGTTAGACTTTGCCTAGAGTTCAATGGTCTGATTTGCTAAAGAGTGGTGATAATCTATCTGTTCAAATATTGTATGTGTAATGGATTCCAAACATGATTTGGAAGTTAGAAACCATGTCAGATTTCTTATATATAATTGATACACGACCGTATCGACTTGTGAATGGCTTTTGTTGAAATTGCGTGAGCTCAATATAAAGTATAGAAGTGTAGGTTGTTTCCGCTCCTGCATTTAGCACACTATCCATTAGGGATTTGTCGATTTGTATAAGTGAATATTCTGATTTGCATTGTGCTGGTTTGGATGTCTTGATTAGTCAAAATCGCTGAGAATACCTATATAGTCTCGTTCAAGGTTTTACTCCGATCCGTATGATTTATGAGTGGTTGTTTGCCAGTGGGTGGTTTAAATCATGTTGGCTGTTTAGATATTGAGTAAATGGTAAGTCTAGTCTTAATCACTTATTAAGTGTTTTAAACAATGAAGCTGTTGATTTGCTCATTTGAATTTTACATTATGTAACCTTATTTGTTGATCATGTATTAATCTTTCTTTCCTTTCGTTTTTACGCATGACCTCCGCATACGAGTCCGAGGGAATCGTCATCTCCCGCATTCGATGTTGGGCTAAAAGCCCAACATAATATCCTCGGGTCATCTTCCCTCGGCCTCCCGTCCGCAAGACAAATAGAAAACAACAAATGGGGCCAAAGCCCAATAAACGATACGGCAAAGAAATAATATAAAGAAATTTATCGGGCTAAGCCCAATGAGCGTGAACGGTTCGCGGCGAATGGGCCTTAATAAATGGGCGATCCATTTAACCTTTTCCTCTCTTCCTTATTTCACTTGTTGTGTGTTTTTATTTGCTTTGTATGACCAACATCTTATCTTATTTTTTATTTTAGATGAATTTCTAGTAAATTAATGGGTTTAGCTTTAGCATAATGGGTAGTTTAATTTAAGAGAAAAATCATAATTAGCCTCATAGATTCCATTCTCCTTCTATGTTATAGTTATTTATGGCATCTATAATATTTTAAAATAATTGATTTTTAAAATAGTAGGGCTACATATTTTGGCTAAAGGAATCATAATTTATGCTTACTGTCTTAGAAATTTAAAACGTCACAAATTTTACACTGACGTTAGCTTATTCTAAGAAATAAAAGACAAACTAGTTCAGCGGATAACTCTTCCACTTTAGTTCCTTTCCAACACTAGAAATACATATTTGTTTAAAACAACCTTCGCACAGGTTACGTTGAACTAATCGTCTTTCTATAAAGCCTTCGTATTTTTATTAAATAACTCTTTTAATTGGTTAGTTGGCATAACTTATTTTCTCCAAATATTTACAAAACATTATACATCCCGCACTTTTTTTAGTTTACTTATAACTGAATTTTTTTATGCAAAAGAATATTATCTTTTCTAACAGCCTTATTTTAAAATAGCATATTTATATTTCCACTATAGCCTTGGCAACACTTACAAGATATTTTCTTACATATTATAAAATACTACATCTGCATTCTTAGCCTAGTTAAATTCGAGTTCGGTCGGTTAACCATTATTAATGGAATCTAGAGGATGCCTAATACCTTCCCTCTAGGTTATTTGAACCCGTACCTAGAATCTTTTTGTTTTCGTAGACTTTAAAAAAAATAAAATCAACTTTAGATAATAACTTTAATAACCTTAGGTGCCCTAATTCACCGTAAATAATTAGGTGGCGACTCCTTAACTGTAATTAACCCCGGAATTACCGGGATGTTGTAAATCATTTTGACTCCGATTAAAATGGGGTATGACAGAGGCGGAGCCAGGATTTGAAGCTTGTGGGTTCGGGGTTCTAATTTCTTTAAAGTTACAGGGCTCTAAATTAATACTTTGTACATACTTGACAAAAAGTTTAATATATATATATGGTTCGGACGAAAGTTACTGGGCTCGACCGAACCCACACCCGAAGGGCTAGCTCCGCTCCTGACACCGGGTATATTATAACTTATGTTCTTCATATGAGCTAAATGATATTTTCATGTTGCATTATGGCTTTTAATTGCTTTATATGAAAGGTTTGATGATAATTTATAATCGATCTTTTGGTGGTATTGTTGGTGTAAATGAAAGGGTGTCAGCCGAAGGCCATAAATTATGAAAAAAAAAACGTACTTGTCTATTACTTATAGCTGGCCTAGCCTGTCGGGAGAAATATCGGTCAACTTGGATTCTTGATGTATTTTGCTTAGCTGGTCGGGGATGTATGTAAGTTATAAGTTGGTTCGCTCGGTTTCTGTAAGGTGCCGGGTGCCAATCACGCCTACCAAGGGTAGGGTGTGTGGTTGGTATCGGCCTGCTCCTGCCCCGGGGTTGTCTGCAAGCCGTGTCTAGCGAGTCCCGTTTATGGGTGTGAAGCCGACCACATTTATAAGCGAGGAGGCAGCCGGGGCATTTAGGAATCATTGACCTTTCCTTCGTCTTGGGTCGTGCGATAGAGCCGCAGTCTAGGAAAGACCACTTCGATCCTTTTTCCCCGCAAGTGTGGGCGACGAGAGATGAAGAGATCAGCCTCAAATAGTGGGGGTGCTAAGAAGACCCCTAGAGTATATCCAGGACCTCAGGCTCCGGACCAAGGTCGGAGGAGCCTCGGTTATTCCATCGGACTGATCCTTCGGAGGACCCAGCGACGATTCCTCCAGAGTTTTTGACTTCTAGGGAGGAGGACCCCCCTGAGGGTAGTTATGACACAGGTCCGTCCGAGTATTCGTCTGGGACACCGGAGGAGGAGATCCCCGAGGCCGTACCAGCTGCTCCTATGGTAGAGCACTGCGTCAGACTAGCCTTCCCGGTGAGTGTTACGGATTACTCTAGCCCGCTATCCTGGTTGTCCGTAAACCAGGAGTTACCCGGTTATCTATATCCCTCGAACTCAGATGAGAGAGATGATGAAGGACAGACGAGCATATGGTTGGTAGACGATGACGAGGAGCCCATCTCACCTTATAGTCCACCAGATCAGACTAGAGATCGATCGGCTAGAGGTATATGAGCCCTTATTGGAAATGTCTATGTGTGTGTCTTTGCTCTAGATTATTATTTAATAGCGGCGAGCGGGAATCCAAAAGTGGCCGATAATCAAGTATTCATAAGTAACGGCGACCAAGGTGTTTTCGCCACCATTGGGAATCTGGAAATCTAGGACGAAAGGTAGTCATACACATAGGTGAAAGATGAATATTGAGGATTAAAAAGGCCAAGGTAGTAATTGTGTAGTCGGAAGAGTAAGAGATCCTTTCTAATTCGGAGGGAGATGCATCACGAGTATGTTTTGGAATCTGTTAAGACTTCAACTTGCTCTAGATTATGTGATGAAGGTCATGCGGTGAGGTGGATGCGATCATACCAAAGACTAACGCGTCGGATTTTATCAGAGTTTCAAGGTTAAGCGTGCTGGAGTGAGAGAAATATCAAGATGGGTGACCCCCTGGGAAGTGTGCTAAAAGTCCTATAAATTCAGACAGAAGAGACAAATGAGAAACTAGCATAGCCTAAGGGAAATTGGAGTATGCGGAGTGGTTGGAAACCTTAGGAAGATCGCGAGGGATGAGGCGGATTAGACCGGAAAAGAGGAAGAAGGTGCATCACAACTTTAGAACTAGGATGAGTTTAAGTAGTGTTTGGAAATACTTAGTAAGCGAGGGGTTAGTAAAAATATACATGAGTGCACATGATATCCCATATGTGGCTGTATCAACGGGTATGTGTATCCTAGTAACCGGTATTACGGTATATTGAAGGCATTAATCGAACAGGGTGATAAAGTTCAAGTGACAAAAGAACGTTACCAGGTAGGCTGATATTATTTTCACCACAGGCTAGAACTGGAAAGTTTTAAGGCAATGACATCTGGAAAAGAAAGAAAGTGAGTATATAGAAGGTAAGGAGATCAAAATGTCGAAAAAGTGAAAGAGTAAGAAACATGAGAGAGTGAAGCCTCCAAGAGAGACGACAGGCAAAGCACGGGACTACTCTCCAAGAGAGACGACAGGCAAAGCACGGAACTATTTGGGTAAAAATTCGAAGGTAGGCATGTAAAAGGGATAAAGTGTAGTAGTATGGAATAAAAGAGGAATAGGTGGGGCTAGAGAACAGATTTCGATAAGTGGGACTAAAAGGATAATGACCACGACGAGGAATGTGAAGTAAGAGAAAGGATGATTAGGCCTTGCAACGATGCTAAAAGATTTGCAACTCTCAAAAAGTAGATATATAAAGGGATAAATATTTGGTCAAATTGACATAGTTGCCTCGGGCATGGAGAAGCTTACCTAAAGGATGACTTAAGAACAGAACGGATTTGCACGTTTAAAGGAATATTTCACGAGCTTCAGGGTCGATGCTATAAATAACAGGAGGAGAAGGGCGCTCAAGAAGGAAGCAACCCAAGGAAGGTTAGGGATGGTAGTAGGACAGGTATACTAATGGGTTGATCGAAGGACGAGGAAAGCATTTAGGAGTAAAGTAATTAGAAATCTTTAACCATGGGAGTACGAAGGATACTTTAACAAGTTGGCGGTAGGAAACCCATCAATCACCGAGATAAGAACGAGGGTGATGGGGCGACACCTATGATTAGAAAATTAATGACATGAGTCAAGAATTATTGTAAGACCGAGAGATTCGATTACAGAGGAAATAAAATGAAATGTAGGGAACGTGCATGAAAGACAACCTGGCCGTGGCATCAGAAAGACGGATGAAGGCTCGATGAATAAGGATAGAGAGAGTGTAAATTGTAAGAATCCCGTGCTAAGAGAAAGAAGTGGCAGGATACTCAGAAGACTTGGATGCACAGCGGCAACACAAACGCGCAGTTAAGAAGAATTGTGAATAAGTGAGTTAAACGAGCGAAAGGACTAGTAATGGATGGAAGGCTATGGAAATATTGACAAAATGGTATGGTATAGACGTAAATGGAAGAAGAACTCAGGGTAAGAAGTTTTAGAGATGTCATGAGCAAAGTCGGGAAGAAAGACGAGGAGTAAGGTATAATCGAAGACTTCATAAAGGACGTGGTGAATCTCGATGTCCCCATTAACTTGCGGGTCCAGGAAACCGTTAGTCATAAAAGACAGAGATGTGAAAAGACAGAAAAGAAGGCATTGGAATTGGATCTAACCCTTATAATTATTCCAATTGAATACAAGTGTGTAACTAGTAAAAAGATAGATAAGTCAAACCATACTATGATGGAACCCCGACTTTAAGAAAATCATGAAGGGCGGTAGATAATTATCGAAGGCGGTGGATACTCGAAGGCTATTGGAGTATAAGGACCTCTTTAATGGGGGGGGGGGGGGGACGAACATATTAGACCTGGCAGGAATTATGGCATTCCCAAGCTCCATAAGAAGAAATTTATTAACTCAGGGCCAGAGTTCGAGGCGTATTGGCACATTAGGAAGGTATAATAAAGAAGCAGAAACGAATTGACAATAAGTGTACCATGAGGCAGACATAGGAAGAAAGTATGGAAGACACCTTAAGAGAATGCTTCACGCCGACATAAGCTATGACATTTCTAGACCATGGTTTGAACCCCCGTATCGGGCAAAATTGCACCGTACCTAAGTATGCAGCGATAAGTCCTAAAAGGGTAGTAAAGAGAGCAAGAAAGGTTTCCAAGTCAAATTCACAAGGATGACAGAGAGGATGACGAACCCAAATGATACTTAGGATGACAAGGACTATTGTAACAAAAGCAACAACGATTGGTAGTTTGGTACTTTTCCGAAGAAAGGAAGAACGTTGCTCTTATGAATGAAAATAAAAGAGTTCACCGGATATTAGAAAACATTTCAGGGATCACTAATTATACTAAATATGAGAGCATATGCTATGGAGTATATGAACCATCAACGTAAAGCTATGCCTGACTATAATTGCAAAAAGGCCATATCAGAAAGCTAATAAGGAATAACGACGGGTGAAGTGGCCGTCGGTACAAGGAAATCGAAGCTATATATATATATATATATATATATGTTGTAAGAAGGTCGTAATGGAGTAAGAATTCCGTAGCCACGTTTTCCGGGTTGTATTGTGAGATTTGAGGGAAGGAGGTTAAAGAAACAGTTGTGGCAGGAGCTCAGAAATGTGGCGAGCTACAAATTTAGTTGAACTCGGATTATGAGTTTGCCATAAGTGTAGCTATATTGCGAAGGATAATAAATGGCGAAGAAACATTATGTATATATGTATTTTGGATATTGATATAACTGGTCTAGGAAAGGAACTGGGAGAATAACTTAAGGGATATAGCCATTATGCGCAATAACGACAAAGTAATGTTGAATAAGCATTTGGAATGTAAGGATTAGAGAGACTGAATAATAAACTACAAAGAATCGGTACAGTGTGTATCTGAGATCAACGGATATCAAAAAGAGCAGCCCGAGATGGCGCCGAAGGACTGAACGCAAAGAGGACGCCGTATATGAGAAAGGTAATTGCCCACTAACAGGGAAACAAGGAGCGAGAAAAAGAGAATACTTGTAGGACGATGAATAGTTGTGGCACGGCAAGTCAAGACTGCAATAATAGAGCTAGAACGAGAGCGAGATACTAGTTAATTTTTGATCATGTACATGAGGACAATGAAGTGAAAGAAGTTGATTGAAGGCGATAAAAGTATTAAAGAAGAATGAGAAAAGAAATGCGAACCAAGTTATAGTTTAAGCGAATGATAATTGAACCCTAAAGGAAGAATAGATGTTCTAAAGAATTAAAGATGATGTCGTGGTTTGACAATACCGCAACATTCAAGGACGAATATTCCTAACGAGGGAAGGATGTTACACCCCGAAAAATTTCGCGCTACCAAGGTCATGGACAGCTTAGTATGGACCTGAGGAAGAGTAAAATAATGCGAGGATTAAGGAAAAAGGTTACATTATAAGAGTGTAATAATGGTATACATATGACATTTGGAGGCCATATGGGGTGAATTGGTTCATATGTCACTTGACGGAAAGCCCTCGTTGCTGTAAGCTAAGTGGGGCCCACACGCTGGAGTTTTATAAAGGACATATGAAGAGATATATGAGTAGTACATGGAAAGTTGAGCAAGTCTTAAGAAGGACCCATAAGCCAAATATGGGCATAAGCCCTCCAAAAGGACGATTTAAGGAAACATTTTCGGGTGATCTGACTTGGAGGGACCAAAATGCTATCATAAGTTTAGAATTTGGTAAAACACAAAGAATTAAAGTTATAGATAATTGAAATATCTTTTCAACCATAGGTTGTGAGCCCTTACACGATATCGATATCAAGAGTTATGACCTTTTTACTGAACGAACGCGCGAATAAAAAAAAATTAGGCTGCGCGCGAACGCGCCCAAAGCGGGGGACCGAAAACGCTATCGTGATCACGTTGAATGAAAGTTGTTATAATTGTCGGTCCACCCGCACGATATCGCAGAACCTCTTTGGACCGCTATTTAAAGGAGCTTACCCCTTATTTTCCCCGACAAACACCTCAAATATTCTCCAAAAATCTGGAGAATTCTCCCCAAACCCCTAAGCCAACTTTTTAGCCCAAACCAGGTAAAAATTCCCAAATTTCGATTCAGGCGACGTATAGTTACAACTACAAAATTGTATAGCAATGCGTTGTGGCTTAAGTATATGGTGGAGAAGTGAAGATATTGCAGTATTACCAAGAGATAGGTATGAATCTCTTTCTATTTATGTTAATACTGGCTTATTTATGAAGAAAGCGTGGTTAAATAATTGTATAACGAGTTGGTTAGTTATGGAAGTTGGAAAACAGCTTGCTGGCTGTTCTATGGAATACTTTGGAGTTGGAAATGATGCTATTGATGTTGGTATTGTTATTGTTGTTGTTGGTTGTTGAATTGAGAATTCGGGCATATAAATAGAGGAGATGCTTCCCGATTTTCGGCAGAATATAGAATAGTTTGATTTGAAACTTGGAACAAGTGTGCAACAAAGAGGCTAAAGTTAGTGTAAATCCTCTTAAATGTAGACTTGCGAGCTCGGGCGAATAAGCGTAGCTAATAAGAGGTGGAACAAGTATGTTAAGGCTCGTCCTTTTCTTTCAAAGGCATGATTCCTATGTTATAATTCCATAAATGTTTCCATAACCGCCTTGTTTTCAAAAGCTCGAAGTTCATGACTCTTAAAGCTTCTTATGATGTTAATTGGAATATGTTCTATGATGATTGTGACGATGATGATGATTCTCTTCTTTTGAAACTCCGAAGCTATGATTTGAAGGCATTATGAGACTATTGAGCCATTCCATGAATCCCTTAACCGTACTTATTGTTGATGGTCTCACCTCATGTTACTCGTTCCTTCGAGGCGAGATATAGTGATGATAACGATTCTATTTCCGGTTTACCTAAGTTTATGATACTCGAGACTCCCGTGACATCGTTGATTTCATCTTGCGATGGTTGATCCTTCAAGGATTGATATGATGATAATGGTAATGCTAATAATGATGTTGATTTCATTTATGTATTTTTATGTGTATGTATGTATGTATGCATTGCATCCCACCGATTAGCTGGGGATAACATCGAGTCCCGAAAGGGCCGAGTAAGATAACATCGAGTCCCGAAAGGGCCGAGTAAGATAACACCGAGTCCCGAAAGGGCCGAGTAAGATAACACCGAGTCCCGAAAGTAAAAAATAACACCGAGTCCCGAAAATGCCGGTAAAATAACACCGAGTCCCGAAAGGTAAGGTAAAACAGTCTCGAAAGGGCCGGGTAAGATAACACCGAGTCCCGAAAGAAAGGAGTCCCGAAAAGTAAGATAACACCGAGTCCCGAAAGAGGCAAAGATAGCACCGAGCCTATATGGGCGGGTAAGCTAACACCATGTAAGATGCTATATATATGTATATATATTACTGCGCCTTAACGGCCAGACAAGATATTATATATGGATATGCATGGAAAAGTCTTTTTTTTTTTTAAAAAAAAAAAAGAAGCTAAGCATGCACGACATTCGCCTTAAAAGGGCATTCAAAGGCACATGCTGATCCCTTTTATGTTACTTATCCTCATACGTTCATTATATTATTTCCCATGTTCGATATCTCTTAATATGTTACTATTCATACCTTACATACTCGGTACATTATTCGTACTAACGTCCCTTCTTGTGGACGCTGCATTCATGCCCGCATGTGTAGATAGACGAGACAAGGATCTTCCATAGTAGGCTACCTTCAGGTACCAGTTCTGATTGGTGAGCTCTATTTCTTCTTGGAGCACTGCCGAGTCTATATATATATATATATATATATGTATGTATGATTTTGTTCAGGGTATGTCGGGGGCCCTGTCCCGACTGGTATACTTCAGTCATGTTTATAGAGGCTTTGCAGATAGTTCCTGTGTACAGCTTAGTCATAGTGTGACAATAGTAATGTTGGCATCACGGGTCCAATGTACATATACTTATGCATGATATTATGTTCGTATTTAGCCTCTCGATCCTATTGTTTCCATTTGAGACACGAAGGATGTAAGTTATAAGTTGGTTCGCTCGGTTTCCATAAGGTGCCGGGTGCCAATCACGCCCTACCAAGGGTGGGGTGTGACAGGACTCTCGGGATTTTGGCCATAAACAGCTTAAAAGGTACTCAAACTTACTCAACCAAGTTTATCTGTGATAGCTCTCCAATGCAAGTCCTAGAGCTATCTATCAAGACTGAATCCATGAAAATCAATTCAAACCAATTCGAAGTTGAAGCTGATTTGAAAAGGATGAGAAGGGAGCTGCACGAAGAAAGGGAGAGCACTAGAAATATCAGCATGAGATTAGTAAAAGCGAGAAGAGCGACCAGAAAGAGAAAATCATTAGACGCAATAATCTCCACTACTCTCAAATCCCACTAGCCGGATACACAAAAAATCCACTCAACTAGGGTATGATAAAGTCCTAAATCAGGAAATCACAAGGAGAAATACCAAGACTGTCAACAGGGTTGAAGGGCAAGTCCTTAAAGGAAGTCCCTAGATGGATAAATAAGAGATCAACTAACTCAGGTGTTCGAAGAAAAGGGCCCAAATCTGCATGGATTCTTATAACTAACCCTTGAATATTTTTATAGGTAGAACGAGCAGAAGGAGGCATGCTAAATCAACACTTAAATAAAGCCTTCTCAAATGCAAAAACGATGAAAGAATACAAACACTGCTTGCTCAGGTTGAGGAAAGAATTTGCAAATAAAAAAGACTAGAAGGGCATGATGTTAGGGGGAACTTGTATGAAAAAGGAAATAATCATGATTGCATAAGTATCTCAGAAGTTGGGTAGAATAAATACTATAGATCATGTTATGCCAAAATTGTAAAAAAATAAAATATTCTACATATTCTTGTACATTTACTTGTATGTCCTATACAATGTTAGATATCTATCTCATAAAATATAATGAATCGCGAATGTCACACAAATTAGCCTGGGTGCTGAAATTGCTGAGGGTCCATCAAAGGAAGGAATGTTCACAATCCTTGTCTGTTAAATAAACGTACAGACCGAGAAAAGTGTCTTTTATTTTCTTGAATTGAAGTGTGCAACCGTTATTTTTTCAAAAAGGAACCCCATAATAAAAAAATTACCCTTTTTGAAACTATTAATATATTCTTGTACCAATATAATCCTCAAGCACTTTACACAAAGCGACCCAGTCACATCCAAAGATCATTACCCTATTAGCAAAAAAAAAAAAAAAAAACTGTTCTCTACTCTGTCTTTCCTCTCAAACTCTTGCTCTACTTCCATGGGACAACAAGCTTCTACCTCCGATTCTCCATAAAAGCCCAGAACCTCTGCTTAAATTGCTCACGGCCCTATCTCTTTTCCTATTGAGACTTTGTCAAGTCCAAATAACCCTGTGTCATCCTTCACAAGAAAACCTGAAAATATGGTTCAAACCTCTAACCCACAATTCCAAAACCCTACGAGAACCAAGGCAAGAGCGTGTCGTGCTGATGAACCAATTCACTATGATGACTCTCAACTTGATCCATCTCTAGTATTTTCTCTGATCATTCCGATATACTGGAGACATCCCGGAGGTTTATTTGAATTTGAAGGAGAAGAATGCAAGAGCCTGGTGTGCAAAATATCAAAATTACAAGGAATATACTATACATGCCCTCTTGAACAAATAACTCCAATTTTATCCCAAAAGTTGTGATAGTAGAACAGACAGGAGTAGCTCATGTAGTAACGTCCATTGAAAAATTGGGATTTGAAGGACAAGCTTGAGAAAGAGCCAGAAGAGGAACACAATCAGGGGGGAAGTATTGAAAAGCCTCCAGTATCACCTACGACGGTAAATGAGGCGGAAGATAGAGTAAGTTTGCTGGTGTTGGTGACAATACAGAGGAGATGGAGGAAATAATGAAAACAGCCAAATCGATAAAAGAAGTAGTGGCACAGGTGCTAGAAAGTTTCAGTGAAGGTGATATAAAGGAGACTGAATCAGAAAAGGATCTTGAAAACCCAGAAAATGCCCAGGAAGAATCACTGTCAGTTGATAAGCAAGTGCCGGTGAAACAGTTCAATGAACCTAGTCAAACGCAAGAATAGGATACATAAATAGAACATGTAATCCAACTTGATTCAGATAAAGCTGACACTTAGAAAGAAAACAATGGTGAGGATGAGGTACTCATTAATGAGTTTATGGTAAAGAAGGTCCGATCTAGGCTTAGAAAGGCATCAGGTAAGCCTGTTCTAAAGCCAGATAATGAAGGAGTTGAGAAAAGAGGCTCCCCGCGGCCCGAATGAAGAACCCCGCATACCCCCACATACGAGAAGAGGAAGAGGCCGAGAAGAGTTGACAAAGGCAATGCAGGCAAGCACAAGAAGCATTGTATCAAAAACAAGGCACACTAAGCTTCGTTCAGCAACCTTGACTGAGTCATCAAAAGAGACCGAAGCTACTGAGAAGGATAGAATAAGAAAAGGCAAGTGGGTAGAAACTCCAAGATCCAGACCAACTGCAGTAAAGAAAGTGGTTGAAAAGTCAGCATCAACAAAGAAGAAAACTCAAGTTAAGCAAAGGGATGTGTCAACTGAAAACGATGAAAAGAAATTGTCTAGGTCAGAACATTAGGACTTCAAGGACATTGAAAATTACTATGACTCTAAGGACTTGAAAGATCCAACTAAGCGTACAATATTGATGATCAAAAGACAATCAGTACTGAGAGAAAAAGTAGTCACAAGGCATGAGGGACCTGAAATGGATACACTGCTGGAAATGATTGAGTACTAAGGGTGGAGTAACTTGTTTCTTCAAAAATATGAAAAGAGGGGATGTGCAAGAAACAGTTTATCAGGTTTTATGCTAATGCCTCTTTTTATGGAAAGGAACTCATCAGCAATGTAATGTGAGTTAAAATAGTGTTGAATGCTCAAAAGCTGAGAAAAATTCTGCATGTACCCATGAGGGATGGGCAAGGTATGCCAAGAATGAATGGCCATCATTTTAAGGAATGGAAAATGTTATGGATATAACTAGGAAGCTCTCAAACAACCCAGTAGCCAAGCAACACAAAAGAGTACTGAAAAGAGAGATGCCTAGACTCTATCAACTCTATTTTGAAGTTGTTCATCGCATGATTATGCCAAGGAAGGAAGTAAGGGGAGAGACAAGTTATTTAGATATGGCACTCATGGGGCTTTTTGATACTAAGTTCCAAATAAATTTGCCTAGTCTTATGCTTTAGCATATGCATAGGATTACACTTCAGGAGAATAGAGGTCATGGACTGGAATATGGGTTCTGTAGTGCTGAAGTTTTCGATTATTTTAAAATTCTCATCAAAGTATGGCAGTATCTGACAGTGAAGGATGTCATTGGTACTATGGAACCAGTTCCAGTTGAAGACGCTGGTGCGGAACTTCAAATCTTAAGGGATCATCTAGCAAAGAAAGGAGACTGAGATTGTTCCATTGAAGGATAAGCATCACTATGAATTGGGTATGTTACAAGCCAACTATGAATGAGAGAAAGAAGCTCTGGATACGAATCTTAAGCCTACAATCAACATTGGATAAGGAGAACAAGGAAAACACTGAGTATATCTAGAAATTGGTCGCCGCTTTTGCAAAAGAACCCTCCTCTACCTCCAAACCATCCTCTTAGAATCCCTTAGTTTGCACCAGTGATTCACTCTTAAAACTATTTTGAATTTCAGTTCTTGTCTAATTGGTCTGTATGTTTGTTTAATGACTCTGATGGTGTTCTCTTTCATTGATAATGAATACAGTCAGGCTTTCGTATATCTCTATGTTGATTCTTTGATAAACATATTCTAATTTGACTTAGCAATTCTGTCATGTGTATTTGTGATAGCCCCAGTGGCCACGAGCTTAATATTGCTAAATTCAATTGAAGCTAAACTAATCTGTAGTAACTTTTTAATAATGCCAAAAGGGGGAAGATGAATGAGACAGGGGGAAGATGTACTGTGTACTGTGTAATCTAACCTGGTTTAATATTATTAGTGCTCAATTGTTCAAATTCTAGGAAATGAGTTGTTGGAACAAGTTACACAGCGGAGTGGAGAACATAAAGTTTGTCATCATCAAAAAGGGAAAATTTGTTGGCACTAGCACGTCTGAGTTTTGATGATTGAAAAAATGAACAAAAGCCTGTGAACCAGTGTAGAGACAGGTGGGAAAAGCAAGAAGCACAGGGTGAATAAAACAGGTCCACATACATGTTCTCACAGATACAGATGCAGACAAAATAAAGGAGATAAAGATGACTCAGTCACAGAGCAGTTCATTGAAGAATAGAAAAAGCATGAAAATAGGTTCTATATCAAAGAGTCATCAGGCGCAGTGGTTGAATGAATCAGGAGAAAAGAGATCATGAGGAGAAAAGGTGAAGAGACTCAAAAGTATTTTGTTTGAATAAAGAGAGTTGCATACACAGCACATGAACCAGGTCACATGATCAGAGTAATAGATCTAGAAAAGGCTGAAGACATGATTTATCTGGCAATGAATAAATCTAAGTGAAGAAATATAGACACAGAGCAAAGAACATGATGCAATCCAAATTACCATGGTGACGACTCAAGTGTTCAAGCCGAGGAGACCCAAATTGAAGCCCGAAAGGATGTGGATTGAAGCCCAAGATCTGCCCCACAGAAAGAACAAGTCTAGCAGCCCAAATTAGGACTTCTAGAAGCTCTAGTGTGAACATGAGGAGCTGGACTAATGTGAACGAAGGAAGCTTCCCTTTTTGTGTTTTCTAGGCTTATTAAAGGCTATTTTGACTTTCAATATGTGTAGTGGCTTTCTAGGTTTCTAGGAGTATGCATTTTGTAGTCTTCTATGCACCTAGAAGACTACCCTTCCATTTATTTCTTTTGACTATTATATTTTAAGAACCTTATTTAAAAGTGTTTGTAATTCATTTGAAAGATACCAGTCCCTCTTTTGGACAATTCTGCTCTTCCGTTGTTGCATCCTTTTCATGAGTTTACATTGTATGAGGCTCATTCTCAAGATTGTTTCCAACGGTACCTACAAAATAATTCAAAAAACTAAAGGAAAAAGAAATATTGTGAGTGTTAGATTGAAAGAACTTCATCTCCCTCATTATTTTTCTTTTCTCTCATGTTCTTTTCAATTCCATTCTCTTGTTTCTTTTGTGGCAGCCCACTTATAGGCATAGAAGAGACATATGCACTATTGGGATTTTCTTTCGGAAGTGGGAATGGAAAGAGAGGCCATCCTTCCTCATCCATGACATACCTTATCCAATCTCGTACATTTGCAACATCGTGTTTTCGAAACCAGGGCTGTCCAAAGCATAAGTGACTTATTTTTAGAGGAAACACATCACATCGGACCGTTTCAACATAATCTCCATGAAATATTACCACCTTGACTATCCACTCAACTTGATACCCATTATAGTCATATAGATATCTCTTTTTAACCCATGTCAAATTCAACCAATCAGCTGCATAAGGAGAGATAAATGTGGAGTCACACAAATCGCCAAGCTCTAGATCAAAGCCATTATACCCACAAACATTCACCTTCAATTTTTAAAACCTTGGCATAGGCAATCTCTCTCCTTTTCTTGGAAATAGTGGTCCTCTCCTTTGTGTAAGCCATCTAGTTCTTACTTCCGATTGAACGGGTTTAGTTCTTATTGCACCTTGGGCCATCGTACCTGCATAACAAAGCTCAAAGAAAAGGTTATGAGTTATAAATCACCATATCCACTCCCTTACTTTATTTGGGTGGCGCTCGGTTCACTCAATGATACAATAGGTTGGGTTCACTCCGTCTTGTAGTACTTGGCTTCCTCGGAATTGACCAACTCCTATTCAATCTCCCAAATTATACAAAAGATGCTACCTCTTCGGGATTAGAGTGAGATTATGGACTCTATAGTCGGACGACTCTTTTAATTGTGGCGCACTTGAGTCAAACAATTCATGACGAGTTCAAACAAGAAAAGCTTGAAAAAATTAGCACGGAAAAAGTTATAGCTCAAGAACTAGTAAACTTTGAGTAGGTAATTACTCAATGAATACTAGCTAGAAGTTATGTCACAAAGAAAGGATTAAGAAGCTTCCCAATCCCCCTTAAAATGTGCAAGGCAAATTCCCTCAAGTCTTACTAATTAATATCCTTTGACCAACTTGTCTTGGAATTTAATTACTACAAGTTTCAATGTCGCTTCTCGTCTTCCCAAAAGATGACTAGGGACTTGCACACTTGACTTCTCATTTTCCTAAGAGGTGATTAGGAACTTGGACACTCTTTTCTCAAGGTGACTATTAGTCTTCCCAAGAATTGACTTGGGAACTTGTGTCAATTAATGGTTTGACTATTTGTTTGCCTCTACACCCTTTCACACCCCCCAAACTAATTTTTGACTTCTCCTAATGAGTGCAGCCCCCTTCTCCACGTTTTGGAGGGGTTCAATGCACCAACTCCTTGGGAATCAACTCTTGACTAGTCTCTTTGACTTCCAAAACAGCTTGCACACTCCCTAACACCTTAAAAGCCTAACTTATCACCAAAATTAGATCAAACAAGTTAGTAAATCGAAAATTATCAAGAACACACATGAACATTCACAAAATATTTATGAACACTTAAGAACACAGTATTCAAAACATTTCAAATGATATACCAAAATGACCATCTTGATGTCTAGTTTCCAAATATCACCATGGATCACCCAAAATACCTAAACTAATGGCACGATTGGAGACTTTAAAAATAATAGTTCATGAACTTTTTCTTGAACATATGAACATCCAAGAACACAAGTCTTCAAACACCAAAAATCAGATTCACCAAATAGATCAAGAACACCGAAATACTCCAAATCTTTCTAATTTTTGGATTTTTCCCTTCTTCACCAGGAGAAATCAACCAAACAACTTTCAACCCTCAATTTCAACCTCTTCTATAAGACCCACTTTGAGTCTTCAAGTTTCAATGTCTAACAATGGTGGAAATTGAAAATCTAACTTCAATTGACTCAAAACTTCAGATTTAGAACCTAAGGACTCTAAGGAACTCGAATCTAACACTAGAATCAATAACAAAACAAGGAATTCAAAAGAATTTTGGATTATTTTTTTCCAGATTTTTTTTTTTTTTTTGTGAATACCAAACCCAAGACTAGATTTGTTAGAACAAATGTATACTTGATCTTCTTTAAAACTAGTCATTCAAGACTAAAGGGTTTCAATAATATTCAATATTCAAAGATAGGTATCTTTCAAATGAATTACAAGCACCTGTAAATAAGGTTCTTAAAATATACTAGTCAAAAGAAATAAATGGAAGGGTAGTCTTCTAGTTGCATAGAAGACTACAAAATGCATACTCCTAGAAGTACTAGAAAGCCACTACACATATTGAAAGTCAAAATAG
>NW_026714571.1:0-21682 GCF_029784015.1 Lycium ferocissimum | reverse complement strand
CGGCATTTTCGCATATTCGGAAAATTTTGAAATAATTGTGACTTGTATGTTATAAGTCAATTTCTTGATTCTAGTTAATATGTTTATGTTGTTCTATGGGAATTTAATGTGGAAGTGTTGGGAAGGCCGAGGGCAAATTTGGAATTTTGGAAATGTTGTGGAAATTATAAAACGAGAATAATAACGAATTGGGCCAAGAAAATTTGAACAAAATTGAGCCCAATCATGGGGTGGCGGCCAAATGGCCTTGGCCCAAGCCCCCTTAAGTTGTCATGTGCCAATCATGTGGCATGTTAATAAATAAGAGGGCCAAGTGTTTATTTTCTAGAAAATTCATGAAACAAAAAAATTGGAGAGCTTAGCCAAGAAGGCCATTCGGCCGAATGTCCAAAGGGAGAAAAAAAAATTTCCAAGCTTGTTGCTTCATCCAAATTTCTTGTTCTTCTTGAATTCTTAACAAGTTCGATACGCTCTTCGACGTGATACAAGTAGCTAAGCAAAAGAACTACGTTTGCGAAGATTGGAATTTGAAGAGAAAGGTATGCATTTCATGCTTCATGATATGGAATAAGTAAATATGTTATAATGATTAGAATTAGGTGAGAAATATGGAAGTATGGTGTGTGTGTGCATGGCGTGTGTGTGTGTGAAGGTGTGTTTGGCCGTGTGCATACATATGTGTGTGTAGGTAAGAGATCATTAAATTTTATGTTGAATTCTAGCTATGTTTATGTTGGAAATTACATTGGCAATGGAAGTTGGAAGAATTTGGTTGAGGATGGAATTTGGAGTTTTGGCCGTGTGGTGCTAGGTGACGAATATGAACGTTTAATGTTGTTTAATATGTTAGTTGTGTTGTTGTGACTAATGCATGTAAACGAAGGTAAAATGGTGTAAGTTTGCCTTGAAATGAAGTGTAGGAGCCTATGTCGTTTTAGTATGATTTTATGATATTATGAAAATGAAATGGTTAGAGTGCAAATTATGATTAATGTGATGGATTTGGAAGATGGAAATGTATTATAAACTTGTGTGTTAAAGATTGGAAGAATTGAGTAAGTTATGGCTTTGGTGGAAAATTGGCATAATTTGTATATCTTGTGGTATATATTGTAGAAATGTTATGATATGTCTCCGAATGGTATTGTAATGAACTTGATGAGTAATGAATGTGAAAATATTGGATTTGAATTGGAAATGCGAAGTTGGAATGAGGGTTATAACCTTATGTTGGAAAAATGACTAAATAAGTTATATTGTATTAAGTTGTTGTTGTTGGTGTTCTTGATATTTTTGTTGGGTTGTTGTTGATTGTTTTGAACCGAGTGAATCTCGGGGGTGTCATATTCATAGGGGAAGTGCTGCCGAAATTTCGGTAGCCAAATACTTACCCCAAAGTTGAAATGTTAGCTTGCATGAATAGTAACTGGTAAGGATGACCATTTGCAGATTTTTGGCGAAACGGAAATCGAAATAGGACGAGCGTAGGACATAACGAAGGTATGTAAAGCCTTCCCTATCCTTCTTTGGCATGTTCTAAGTGTAGTAGGCTTGAAAGCGAGCCTCAATTGTACTCCTATGTTTCACAATCTTAGATTGAAAATAGCGTCAACACGTTCGGAAGATTGAACCTGTTTCTTTATAACTTGTCGTCAAAATGCTTTCTATGAATGAAACCTTCCCTAATGAACCCGGATTGTCCCAAACGCTCATAAATGACTTCATAAAGTTTATGATTCCTAATTTATGCCCGCCGCCTCGATGTGACCCGAGGTAGGCCCACGTAATCCGAGACCTCTTACTACGGTTTTAATTGATTTGTTTCTATATAATGTTTAAAGAAATCTTTGATTATTGTACTATTTTCGAACGATGAATATGATGAGTTCATGACATGCTTTGACATGTATTATGATTCCGAAACACGATTTGAAGTAAGTAATCGTGCCGTCCCAAAAGAGCATACATATACATATACGATTATCGTCCGATTTTCTTGAAGCGATATGTCATCTGTTTTGTTCCGTTTGCTTAAGAACGACCATTCTGAATCTTTTGTAAGCCCCATGATATATTTGCCACGTACGAATAGTCTCAGAAATTCTGATTTGATACCATCCGTCACGGCATCCGAAAGGTACGTATTATGATTATTTGTGTGATTTGTTTACTGAGTCCGGACTTATATGCATATGTTTCGCACTACTCGTTCGTGCAAGTTATGATATGTCTTTTCACCGAGCCCGGCCAGACATGTTCTCGTGCGACTCCTTTGCATTATTCACCGAGTCCCTCGTACTTGCGGGCCGGGACACGTTATTTATGTATGATTATGATGTGATGATACGGGGATGGCGGCCAGGATGGCACATGATTATTATCCACCGAGACCCGCAGTAGAGGGCCGGGACACGTTATGTATACATGATATATATATATGAGCCTGACATGCATGATTCCATATTACCGAGTCCCTTAACAAAGGGCCGGGACACGTTATGTGCACATTTGGTATAAGATGAGGTTATATATGATTTCACCTACCGAGTCCCTTATCAGAGGCCGGACACGACACATGTGCATATGACATTATATGATTTGTCACGTATTACTTATTTTTGGCATTATGTCTCCTGAGGTCTCGGACAAGGTATTGCTTTTGGTATTTCAGATTCTAGCTAAGGCTCCGCCTGTCATATTTCTGTACTCATGTCCTTGGTTATGATTTTATATGTTCCTTTTTCCGCTTTACATACTCGGTACATTTCCGTACTGACCCCCGGTTCTTCGGGGGCTGTGTTACATGCCCACAGGTACCGACGCTCCTCGAGACACGCCACCAGCTTAGGGTACCGGTTCTGTTATTGAAGAGTGCTCCTTTTGATCCGGAGCAGATATTTTTGGTATACATCTTCAGTCGTTTGTCTGCTTTGTACATATGTTTATTTGGGTACGGCGGGGCCCTGTCCCGTCTTCTGATTCTGTTCTGTATATTAGAGGCCTGTAGACATAAAGAGTGGGTTATGGTCCTATCTGTGCAGTCTATGTATGTATTATGTGTTTCGGCGGTTATCTACCGCGGCAGCCTTGCCGGCTTGCCTATATATATATGTATATAAATATGTCGGCCTTGTGTGGCCTTTGCTGGTATTTTCTGAGCGCAGGTACATTTTTGGTTAGTAAGAAAAACAGAGGAAACTCTGCCCAAATTTTCCTAAATATTTGAGTTACTGTTTTGTCTTCTGGTACGTACGGGTGCCCAGTTCGGGCGCTAGTCGCGGCCTACGGGGTTGGGTCGTGACAAAAGTGGTATCGAGCGCTTGTCCTCGGAATGTCTACAGGCCGTGTCTCGTAGAGTCCTGTTTATCGGTGTGTCGTGCACCACATCTATAAACAGGAGGCTACAGGACATTTAGGATGTTATGTTACCCTTTCTTTGGATCTTAGATCGTGCGTTAGAGCTGTGTTATCAGGATATTTTCCCTTCTGACGAAATGTTATATTTTTCAGCGATGCCTCCGAAGAAGGCAACGGCTGCCCAGAAGGGCAAGACAAAGGCGGTACGAGATTAGTCGGGCGCCGAGGATTACACGGCGCGTGCTCGACCGCGCCGGCATTATACTTCGGTCGGAGGGTTCCGCTACGCCACCGAGAGGGCCGGAGCAGGTCCATCGGCCAGCCCCGGCCACGCGGCGCTCGTGCCCCCGCTCCCCGGCCGGGGGCGCAGGACAGACACCGCGAGAGGCCGTACAGCTTATTGACAACACCGGTGGCGCATCGGGTCCGTAGACGCGGGCGGAGGGATGATGACGACGAGGGCAACATCGTGACAGCCTCGTGGTTCGAGAGTTCCTAGTATGCGGCCCTCCGCAGTTTTCATTCCGGGTCTAAGCCCGATGAGGACCCCCATGACTTTATTCGGGGGATGCGGCGCTCACTAGATTTGGTCAGAGCTTCGGAGACGGAGTCTGTTGAGTTGGCTTCGCATAGATTGCGGGATGTTGCTGCCCACTGGTATGAGTCCTGGGAGCTATCCCGAGGTGAGGGCGCTGCCCGCCTACTTGGACTGAGTTCGAGGCCGCTTTCCTCCGTAACTTCTTGCCCCCGGAGTTGCGGAGAGCGAGAGTTGATAGATTCTTGAAGATAGAGCGCAGGGCCGGAGTGTCCGAGAATATAATTTGGAGTTTAATTCCACACACGGCCGGAGTATGCCCCTACCATCGTAGCCGATATGGAGGATAGATGCATCGATACGTGATGGGGTTGGACCCCTATTTGGTTGACTCTGCATGACGATGGCGCACGTACGGGCATGGACATTGCCCCGGCCACAGTGCCCATGCACGGGCCGGAGGACCGGCATAGGGAGGATCGGTCCCAGGGAGTCTTGACGAGGAGACGGCCCATATAGGGCCGGATCTTGAGGTATTCCGGGATTCCGCAGGCGGACGGTTCCCGGCCGACGTCTTAGATTTCTTCCTCCGTCGGACCGCGGTACACGGTTCGTTGGTAGACCTTTTGATGGCGCGGGTCCGTCCGGAGTAGGCCGCAGTTCTAGGGCCTTGGATTCTCGGCGAGTACGGGGTTCGATTATGCGAGGGTATCCTTGCCCTTTAAAACATTGCCCTCGGTGTGGCGGGCGTCATCGGAGAGTGTCGTCTCGCCACCGGCGCCTGTTTCTCGTGCGGCCGTCAGGGCCACATTATGAGGGAGTGCCCATACAGAGGCGGTACAGGTTCAGCCCAGCCTACTCGGTCAGATGCCGGCTCGTTTGCACCTTCAGTAGCCATGCGCCCCACGGGGCGAGATATGCCGGCACCGGTGAGGCGGACGGCGAGGTCGGAGCGGAGCACCCGCTCTAGCGGTCCTTTGAACCGCGTATATGCTGACCAGCCCGACGGACCCGGGAGCGTCCCCGTATGCGCATCCGTGTATATTATTGACCTTTTCTTGAAAAGTACGTGCATTGATTGATCTATATTTCATTATGTTACGTGATTTTCTTTTCTGGGTGTTAGTCCCAAATTTCAAAAAAATCATCTGAGACAGTTATATGTATATATGTACGGACGGAAATAGACATTAAGGATTCAGGAGGGCGATATGATAATTGTATAGTCTAGACCGGGGTGGGACCCGCTCCGAAAATTTTTCGAAAAATTTTATTAAGGCCCGACCTGCCCTAAATTATGTGACGAAGGTCGTGTGGGGCGTATGACGCGAACATATTAGCGTTAATGCACCAAGATGCGTGAAAGATTTGAAGTTAAGCGTGCTAAGGCCGCAGTAATTTTGGGATGGGTGACCCCCCCGGGAAGTAAGCTAACTTTTTCACAAGTGTAGACATAAGAGACAAATAGGAATGTTAGGGTGACCTAAAGGGAATTAGAATGCGTGCGCAGGGCTGGAAATGGATATGTGGCAACGACACCCTTACGACAAGACTACGAATAGAGTAATTAATGGAACGAGATAAGAAAATTTCTGCAAGTCTCTGAAGTATAGTAAGAGGTAGTTTGATTCTAGTCATGACTCTGTATACTGTACCTCTGCACCCCTGCTTTTGGTGAAATTCTGTCTATTATACCCTTATGCTTCTGAATCTGATCACGTTTCTGTTTAATGTACCTCTGTACGTCCGATTCTGACTACAAATCCGTCTTGCTACATTTCGTACGATTGACTCTCGATTATCGTTCGTCCGATATGTTTCTATACGTCCGACTCGATCATAACCGTCCGACATGCCTTTACATGCCCGACTTTGACCACGAATCTATTCGATATGGTTCGCATATTTGACTCTGATTATGAATCTGTTTGATATGACGTCGGAATATGATCTTGTCCGTTATATTTCGGTACTCCTGATTCTGGAAATGATTCTGTCTGATATTCGTTTGGTTCTTTGGTTCGGATAACGATTCTGTTTGCCATATGTTCCATCCAAGATCGTGCAGACCGCTAGATTAATAAGGATTCCATACAGTCCAATATGGTAATATCAGAAAGGATGATAGAAGAAGTGGGAAAAAAATGGAAAAAAAAACTCTTGCAAGAACTTCAATCAAATGCAAGTATGTAATGGGTAAAAGAACCTCCCCGACTTATCCTGATTTATTACAAGGTTGATTTGACATTCGAGGACGAATGTTCTAAAGGGGGGGAGGATGTTACATCCGGCATTTTCGCATATTCGGAAAATTTTGAAATAATTGTGACTTGTATGTTATAAGTCAATTTCTTGATTCTAGTTAATATGTTTATGTTGTTCTATGGGAATTTAATGTGGAAGTGTTGAAGAAGGCCGAGGGCAAATTTGGAATTTTGGAAATTGGTTGTGGAAATTATAAAACGAGAATAATAACGAATTGGGCCAAGAAAATTTGAACAAAAATTGGAGCCCAATCATAGGGGGTGGCCGGCCAAATGGCCTTGGCCCAAGCCCCTTAAGTTGTCATGTGCCAATCATGTGGCATGTTAATAAATAAGAGGGCCAAGTGTTTATTTTCTAGAAAATTCATGAAACAAAAAAAATTGGAGAGCTTAAGCCAAGAAGGCCATTCGGCCGAATGTCCAAAGGGAGAAAGAAAAAAATTTCCAAGCTTGTTGCTTCATCCAAATTTCTTGTTCTTCTTGAATTCTTAACAAGTTCGATACGCTCTTCGACGTGATACAAGTAGCTAAGCAAAAGAACTACGTTTGCGGAAGATTGGAATTTGAAGAGAAAGGTATGAATTTCATGCTTCATGATATGGAATAAGTATATATGTTATAATGATTAGAATTAGGTGAGAAATATGGAAGTATGGTGTGTGTGTGCATGGCGTGTGTGTGTGTGTGAAGGCCATGTTTGGCCGTGTGCATACATATGTGTGTAGGTAAGGTTCATTAAATTTTATGTTGAATTCTAGCTATGTTTATGTTGGAAATTACATTGGCAATGGAAGTTGGAAGAATTTGGTTGAGGATGGAATTTGGAGTTTTGTGTGTGGTGCTAGGTGATGAAGTGGGAACGGTTTAATGTTGTTTAATATGTTAGTTGTGTTGTTGTGACTCTTGCATGTAAACGAAGGTAAAATGGTGTAAGTTTGCCTTGAAATGAAGTGTAGGAGCCTATGTCGTTTTAGTATGATTTTATGATATTATGAAAATGAAATGGTTAGAGTGCAAATTATGATTAATGTGATGGATTTGGAAGATGGAAATGTATTATAAACTTGTGTGTTAAAGATTGGAAGAATTGAGTAAGTTATGGCGTTGGTGGAAAATTGGCATAATTTGTATATCTTGTGGTATATATGGTAGAAATGTTATGATATGTCTCCGAATGGTATTGTAATGAACTTGATGAGTAATGAATGTGAAAATATTGGATTTGAATTGGAAATGCGAAGTTGGAATGAGGGTTATAACCTTATGTTGGAAAAATGACTAAATAAGTTATATTGTATTAAGTTGTTGTTGTTGGTGTTCTTGATATTTTTGTTGGGTTGTTGTTGATTGTTTTGAACCGAGTGAATCTCGGGGTGTCATATTCATAGGGGAAGTGTTGCCGAAATTTCGGTAGCCAAATACTTACCCCAAAGTTGAAATGTTAGCTTGCATGAATAGTAATCGGTAAGGATGACCATTTGCGATTTTTGGCGAAACGGAAATCGAAATAGGACGAGCGTAGGACATAACGAAGGTATGTAAAGCCTTCCCTATCCTTCTTTGGCATGTTCTAAGTGTAGTAGGCTTGAAAGCGAGCCTCAATTGTACTCCTACGTTTCACAATCTTAGATTGAAAATAGCGTCAACACGTTCGGAAGATTGAACCTGTTTCTTTATAACTTGTCGTCAAAATGCTTTCTATGAATGAAACCTTCCCTAATGAACCCGGATTGTCCCAAACGCTCATAAATGACTTCATAAAGTTTATGATTCCTAATTTATGCCCGCCGCCTCGATGTGACCCGAGGTAGGCCCACAGAATCCGAGACCTCTTACTACGGTTTTAATTGATTTGTTTCTATATAATGTTTAAAGAAATCTTTTGATTATTGTACTATTTTCGAACGATGAATATGATGAGTTCATGACATGCTTTGACATGTATTATGATTCCAGAAACACGATTTGAAGTAAGTAATCGTGCCGTCCCCAAAAGAGCATACATATACATATACGATTATCGTCCGATTTTCTTGAAGCGATATGTCATCTGTTTTGTTCCGTTTGCTTAAGAACGACCATTCTGAATCTTTTGTAAGCCCCATGATATATTTGCCACGTACGAATAGTCTCAGAAATTCTGATTTGATACCATCCGTCACGGCATCCGAAAGGTACGTATTATGATTATTTGTGTGATTTGTTTATCGAGTCCGGACTTATATGCATATGTTTCGCACTACTCGTTCGTGCAAGTTATGATATGTCTTTTCACCGAGCCCGGCCAGACATGTTCTCGTGCGACTCCTTTGCATTATTCACCGAGTCCCTCGTACTTGCGGGCCGGACACGTTATTTATGTATGATTATGATGTGATGATACGGGGATGGCGGCCAGATGGCACATGATTATTATCCACCGAGACCCGCAAGAGAGGGCCGGGACACGTTATGTATACATGATATATATATATGAGCCTGACATGCATGATTTCACCTACCGAGTCCCTTAACAAAGGGCCGGGACACATTATATGCACATTTGGTATAAGATGAGGTTATATATGATTTCACCTACCGAGTCCCTTATCAGAGGGCCGGGACACGACACATGTGCATATGACATTATATGATTTGTCACGTATTACTTATTTTTGGCATTATGTCTCCCGAGGTCTCGGACAAGGTATTGCTTTTGGTATTTCGATTCTAGCTAAGGCTCCGCCGTCATATTTCCGTACTCATGTCCTTGGTTATGATTTTATATGTTCCTTTTTCCGCTTTACATACTCGGTACATTTCCGTACCGACCCCCGTTCTTCGGGGCCGTGTTACATGCCCACAGTACCGACGCACCTCGAGATACGCCACCGGCCTTAGGGTACCTGGTTCATCGGGAGAGTGCTCCTTTTGATCCGGAGCGTATATTTTTGGTATACATCTTCAGTCGTTTGTCTGCTTTGTACATATGTTTATTTGGGTACGGCGGGGCCCTGTCCCGTCTTCTGATTCTGTTCTGTATATTAGAGGCCTGTAGACATAAAGAGTGGGTTATGGTCCTATCTGTGCAGTCTATGTATGTATTATGTGTTTCGGCGGTTATCTACCGCGGCAGCCTTGCCGGCTTGCCTATATATATATATATATATAAATATGTCGCTGTGTGCCTATATATATATGTATATAAATATGTTCGGTCCTTGTGTGGCCTTTGGGGTTGGGTCGTGACACATGTATTTTTTCAACATATACACACACATACGATTTACATTCACTCAACACATTACACGACAAGGAACATTTTTGGTTAGTAAGAAAAGCCATGCATCCACCATGGGGTTCAAACTCGCATCCAAATTTTATGCCTAAATATTCAAAACACATAAAGGAAAATTAATGAGTTACTTATCAATCCAACCAACGCCTCCCACGTCAACAAGCACCTTTCTATACACACACATACGACTTAGTTGTTTTGATAGAAGAACCAATTTTTTTGGAAGAGATTTCTTGGTCTTGATTTTTCTCTCCAATGGCCGAATGTTTTGATAGAAGAACAATTTTTTTGGAAGAGATTTCTTCTCTTTGCCTTCTCCTTATTTTCTTGATTTTCTAGAAATATAATGAGAAGGAAGATGAATTAGTCATCTTTTAAAGTTGCCAACAAGAATTTAATTATGTGGCCTTGGCCCACAATTTATTTGGCCGGCCACTTTGGCCCTCCATTTAAATGATTTTCAAATTTTCCTTATTTCATTTTTGGCCCCAAATGTTTACTTAACAATTTCCACGCCAAGAAAGTCATATACCACTCGTTTAAAAGAAAGTCATGATTAAAGAAAATCCCAACTTCTTGCCTCGGAATAGCCTTGTATCCTAACTTGTCATATTAACTCAAGTTATCCCGTTGTTGAAAATACGGGATATAACAATGCTTTACATACTCAGTACATATTCCGTACTGACCCCCTGTTCTTCGGGGGCTGCGTTTCATGCCGCGCAGGTACACCCGGATGAGTACAGGCTTTGTAGGAGATGTTCCAGCGGCGTTGGCAAGCTCCATTTGCTCCTGGAGTGCTGCCGAGTCAGATTATGCATGTTATGTGTTCTGATTATCTGTTAGAGACTTTGCAGACAGAGTTGTGGGTTCTGGATGTCAGTTGTGAGCGGCTCCATCAGCCGACGTGTCATTCTGTATTTTGCATTAGATTCCATATGATTATAGATTCTGTTGATTTATAAACTACAAAGGATATTCCCAAAATATTTGTTGTACTTATCATTTTTATCTGATTTAGAGTCCGAGAGTTTATGTATGTAATAAGAGTCAGTGGGTTCGCTCGGCTCCGAATGTGGGGTCGGGTGCCCATCACACCCTAGTAAAATCAGGGTGTGACATCCTCTTTCCAACATAGTGTAACAATTTCCAATCTAGCTTCGCACTTTCAAATCAATATCAACATTTACATATTCGACTATTAATTCCAGGCCATTCAGAAACAATCCAAAATCGTTTTAAGCCATTTACATAATTTTTCAACAATTCCCACCGAATCTACCCTTCACCCGAAACCTTCCAACTTTCAACAAAAACATCACCAACACGTTTCTATCATTCATAGTCATGAACTATACTAATAATTTGCATGCTATCAATGTTACATACATAAATATAAGAAACAGTGACGTAGTCGCATTGGTTCCAATTCAGCCCATAACACTTTAATATCACATTAAATTGTCAAACTCTTATTTTCATTACAAAATACACAACCATATCAATTACTATACTACATGGGAATTGTTCCATCACCCTTATACTTCACCCGGCCAACACCCATTTTCACAACTACCACCAAAATCATCATACTTCCATTATCAATAGGAAACTTACAACAACAACAACCGAAACACTTAAACAAATCATTGAATCATGGTTCATACACACACCTACATGTTCGGCCATGCACACAAGCACACGGCCACATGCAACCGTCATTCTCTTTGTGAATTCTACTTATTTCTATATACTACCACACAAACAAACCTTCATAACATAAGAAAAAGGAATTGATTCTTACCTTTTTCCACAACTTCTTCACTTGACCCAAATGCGAAAACGACGAAACGAACGACTTATCTTCCGAAACAATTATACCACGTTGGAGAGGACCCTTGAATTAGTAGGAATACAACAAGAAAATAATTTTTGGGAGGAGATTTCATGGGGACAAATTCCCCATGCCATGGCCGAATAGGCCATTTTTGCTCTTCATCTTTCTTTGCTTTTCTCCCTCTCTAATCTTCTTGAAATTTCTTAAATCATAAAATGAATCATGTGCTCCATATATTAGTTAGCATGTGGGGAGGGCATGGCCCACCCCCTCCCTTTGGCCGTCCATACTCATTTCATTTTTTTTTCTTTTTTTTTTTATTCCTAATTCATGAAGATTAATCTTTTCACAATTCCAAATTTACCCTTGGCCTTTTATAATATTTCCACATCCGAAACTTCCATAACCAACTTATATCAAGCGAGATCAATACATGGCATTGTCCTTAACTTGTTACAATTATCTCAAATTATCCAATCATTCAAAATACGGGTTATAACACTTATGCTTAGCTTATCGCAACCGTCGCAAAATATCCGAACATGCAAAGTGCGGGGTCTAACATCCTTCCCCCCTTTAGAACATTCGTCCTCGAATGTTAAATTAGTCCTATAGGGACTCATACGTACTTCTGGGGGAATTTCCTTTTTACGGTTATCGCACACAACTCGTGCATTAATTAATCTCATCAAATAAGCGATTTGGACCATTTGTAAGTATAGGAACCAAGTGGGGGTACCTCTTTTTCGTCTTGCCTAGAGTTTTCTTAAGTCACCTCTTCCTTCTCGCTATTCCGCCAAGCGAGACCTTAATGGGAGCCACGTCCTTGTCACGCTTTTCTGTCCTACCAAACTAGGACCGCCATTGGCCGTTCCTCGTAGGACAGCTCTTCTATTCCTTGAATGCTCCTCCACGGAGAAATATTATGAGGTCACAATGTATTTACGACGCATAGACATGCGGAACACTAGATGCACCGCTTCTCAATTAGATAGTAAATCTGATTCCTAGAAAACCTTGCCTACTTCACGAATGATCCGATAAAATCCAAGACATCTCGGCTATGTTTTCCTCATAACACCTCTCATGGGTGATATTTTCGAAAATATCCGGTTACCAATCCGGAGTTCTAAGCGTCGAGAACGATCACCTGTATATGATTTCTGTCAGCTCTGAGTCGCTAATGACTATTCCCGAATGAGTTTCACTTTATCAATTATCCGTTGAATTATATCTGTACCGAGTAACTTAGCCCTGCCACTATTAAATTGGCTAACTGCTGACGCACATTTCTCACCATACAGAGCCTTAAGCGGTGTGTTCTGATTGCTATTATTACTAATAACTCGACAAGTGGCGAGTGTTCATTTCCGTTGCCTCTGAGATCTATGATACGGGCTCGTAGCTTATTTTCTAGCGTCTGGATAACACGCTTAGCCTGGCCGTCAGTTCAAGAGCAGATGTTGGCTTAAGACTTACTTGTACTCTCAATTCCTTTCGAACGGATCTCCAGGGTTAACCATATACTAGGTATTCTGTTCGACATAGCAAATGTAGGTCCTAGTTTGGTAGGAAAGAAAAACTGCGTGACAAGGATGTGGCTCCCATTAAGGTACTGCTTGGCGGAATAGCAGTAAGGAAAAGGTGACTTAAGAAAACTCCAGGCAAGACGAAAAAGAGGTACCCCCACTTGGTTCCTATACTTACCGTTAGTCAGAATTGCTTATTCGATGAGGTTGATTAATGCACGAGTTGTGTGCGATAACCGTAAAAAGAAAATTCCCCCAGAAGTACGTATGAGTCCCTATAGGGCTAATTTAACATTCGAGGACGAATGTTCTAAAGGGGGGAAGGATGTTATACCCCGCACTTTGCACGTTCGGATATTTTGAGATGGTTGCGATAAGCTAAGCACAAGTGTTATAACCCGTATTTTGAATATTTGGATATTTTGAGATAATTGTAGTAAGTTGAGGACAATGCCATGTTTTGGTCTTGCTTGATATAAGTTGGTTATGGAAGTTTCGGATGTGAAAATATTAGAAAAGGCCAAGGGTAAATTTGGAATTGTGAAAAGATTAATCTTCATGAATTAGGAATAAAAAAAAAAAAAAATGAAATGAGTATGGACGGCCAAAGGGAGGGGTGGGCCATGCCCTCCCCACATGCTAACTAATATATGGAGCACATGATTCATTTTATGATTTAAGAAATTTCAAGAAGATTAGAGAGGGAGAAAAGCAAAGAAAGATGAAGAGCAAAAAAAATGGCTTTATTCGGCCATGGCATGGGGAATTTGTCCCCATGAAATCTTCTCCCAAAAATTATTTTCTTGTTGTATTCCTACTAATTCAAGGGTCCTCTCCAACGTGGTATAATTGTTTCGGAAGATAAGTCGTTCGTTTCGTCGTTTTCGCATTTGGATCAAGTGAAGAAGTTGTGGAAAAAGGTAAGAATCAATTCCTTTTTCTTATGTTATGAAGGTTTGTTTGTGTGGTAGTATATAGAAATAAGTAGAATTCACAAAGAGAATGACAGTTTGCATGTGGCCGTGTGCTTGTGTGCATGGCCGAACATGTAGGTGTGTGTATGAACCATGATTCAATGATTTGTTTAAGTGTTTCGGTTGTTGTTGTTGTAAGTTTCCTATTGATAATGGAAGTATGATGATTTTGGTGGTAGTTGTGAAAATGGGTGTTGGCCGGTGAAGTATAAGGGTGATGGAACAATTCCCATGTAGTATAGTAATTGATATGGTTGTGTATTTTGTAATGAAAATAAGAGTTTGACAATTTAATGTGATATTAAAGTGTTATGGGCCGAATTGGAACCAATGCGACTACATCACTGTTTCTTATATTTATGTATGTAACATTGATAGCATGCAAATTATTAGTATAGTTCATGACTATGAATGATAGAAACGTGTTGGTGATGTTTTTGTTGAAAGTTGGAAGGTTTCGGGTGAAGGGTAGATTCGGTGGGAATTGTTGAAAAATTATGTAAATGGCTTAAAACGATTTTGGATTGTTTTACGAATGCCTGGGAATTAATAGTCGAATATGTAAATGTTGATATTGATTTGAAAGTGCGAAGCTAGATTGGAAATTGTTACCCTATGTTGGAAAGAGGACTATTTATGTTATAATACATTTAGATTGGTTATTGATGTTGTCGGCATTGTTGTTGGTATTGTTGTTGAAGATTTGAGCCGAGTTGAATTCTCGGGGTGTTGTATTTACAAAGGAGATGCTTTGCCGAAATTTTTATAGACAAGTATTGGTTAATATTGAAATTTCGAGCCTTATGAATAGTAATTGGTAAATGTGACCATTTGTAGGTTTTGGACGAAACGGGATTTGAACTTTGGCAAGCGTAAAAGGGAAAGAAAGGTATGTAAGGCTCTACCCTTCCTTCTCTTGGCATGTCCTAGATGTAATAGGTTTGAATTCGGACCTCGGGGACGACTCTACTCCTTGGAATCTACGTCCAAATCTACCCCTTTTCCAGGGTGTGATGGGCACCCGACCCCATGTGCGGAGCCGAGCGAACCCGCGGACTCTTATTACAGACGTAATTTCTGAGATTCTTAATCAGACACAAATGACAATTTCGGAAATGGTTTTCAGAACATACTTTTTTTTTGAAACTTTCAAATCAAACAGAATCTAGAATACATGGAATTTACTACATAATACAGAACGACATATCGGCTGATGGAGCCGGATACAAAACTGATGTGCTGAACCCACGACTCTGCCTGCAAAGTCTCTAACAGATACTCAGAACACATAACATGTATAGTCTGACTCGGCAAGAAGACTCCGAGCAAATGGAGCTTGCCAACGCCGCCGGAACATCTTCTATAATAGCTCATACTCATGGGTGTACCACGCGGCATGAAACGCGACCCCAGAAGAACGGGGGGTCGACTAATATGTACCGAGTATGTAAAGCATAGAGACCAACAAACGAATTATAACTAAACGAGAGGATACGGAACATAAATGTAATAATCGGAGTATCGAAATACTTACTCATAAAACATAAGCAAATGCATAGCGAGAAAACATGCCATAGCCGGTCCCCATCACGAGACTCGGCAAACGTAAAGTGGTCGCCCCCGATACTGGCGCCACAACATATCGTATCAAATCAGAATGTGCACATATCGTAGCATATCAGATGGCCATATCATATCAAATCATATCAAAGTGTGTACATGGCACAAAGATACTCCACAACCCATATACATATATATCTGCCCCCTCACATCGAGGCACGACGAACAATGCAATGGAAATCGCTTGATAACATATCCTGGCCCGGGCTCAGTGAAGGAAGCATTGAGGCATCCACGAGTGGAGTAGTGAGAAACTAAATGCAATACAAAACGTATAACATATACAGAGATCGGACGGAATAATCAAACGACATATCATGAAAAAGGGTCCGAACGAGGCATAGCACATATCTTTTAAAGGCCGCGGAGGATTCTTATAAAAATAGAACTTCAGAGGTCACTTGTACATATCAAAATATGAAACTTATACAGAAGCTCGATAGCATAGCTTAGATAACAAATCATACGAGGGAAATTGAACGACGATCAAAGTGTATGACCTTCGGATGTCACGACGGATTAAGTCAAAATAGTCCTTCTAAAATCGTTCCCATATTTTAGAATACATTGTGAGACTCCTTAAAATAATTAAAGCGGCTATCATAATGTAGTTAGAAAAGTAGCCAATAATTTTCCTTTGCGTTCTACTCAAAAACGAGTCAAATAAAGTGATACAGAAAAATTCCGGGAATAGTGGGCCCACCTCGGGTCAAATGAGGTGGCGTACACATAATACGTACTTTAGTGTTCACAGTATCACTCATAAGAGTTTTAAGATGGCCGGATTCAATTTGCGCAAAATCTAGATGTTTAAACAATTTTTCCAACTGTTTACAAATTATTCAATTCAATTTTGAAATGGAAAAGGGGTAGATTTGGACGTAGATTCCAAGGGGAGTAGTCGTCCCCGAGGTCCGAATTCAAACCTATTACATCTAGGACATGCCAAGAGAAGGAAGAGTAGAGCCTTACATACCTTTCTTGCCCTTTACGCTTGCCAAAGTTCAAATCCCGTTTCGTCCAAAACCTACAAATGGTCACATTTACCAATTACTATTCATAAGGCTCGAAATTCCAATATTAACCAATACTTGTCTATAAAAATTTCGGCAGCATCTCCTTTGTAAATACAACACCCCGAGATTTCAACTCGGCTCAAATCTTCAACAACAATAACAACAACAATGCCGACAACATCAATAACCAATCTAAATGTATTATAACATAAATAGTCCTCTTTCCAACATAGGGTAACAATTTCCAATCTAGCTTCGCACTTTCAAATCAATATCAACATTTACATATTCGACTATTAATTCCAGGGGCATTCGAAACAATCCAAAATCGTTTTAAGCCATTTACATAATTTTTCAACAATTTCCACCGAATCTACCCTTCACCCGAAACCTTCCAACTTTCAACAAAAACATCACCAACACGTTTCTATCATTCATAGTCATGAACTATACTAATAATTTGCATGCTATCAATGTTACATACATAAATATAAGAAACAGTGACGTAGTCGCATTGGTTTCAATTCGGCCCATAACACTTTAATATCACATTAAATTGTCAAACTCTTATTTTCATTACAAAATACACAACCATATCAATTACTATACTACATGGGAATTGTTCCATCACCCTATACTTCACCCGCCAACACCCATTTTCACAACTACCACCAAAATCATCATACTTCCATTATCAATAGGAAACTTACAACAACAACAACCGAAACACTTAAACAAATCATTGAATCATGGTTTATACACACACCTACATGTTCGGCCATGCACACAAGCACATAATTACATGCAAACTGTCATTCTCTTTGTGAATTCTACTTATTTCTATATACTACCACACAAACAAACCTTCATAACATAAGAAAAAGGAATTGATTCTTACCTTTTTCCACAACTTCTTCACTTGACCCAAATGCGAAAACGACGAAACGAACGACTTATCTTCCGAAACAATTATACCACGTTGGAGAGGACCCTTGAATTAGTAGGAATACAACAAGAAAATAATTTTTGGGAGGAGATTTCATGGGGACAAATTCCCCGGCCATGGCCGAATAGGCCATTTTTTTTGCTCTTCATCTTTCTTTGCTTTTCTCCCTCTCTAATCTTCTTGAAATTTCTTAAATCATAAAATGAATCATGTGCTCCATATATTAGTTAGCATGTGGGGGAGGGCATGGCCACCCCCTCCCTTTGGCCGTCCATACTCATTTCATTTTTTTTTCTTTTTTTTTTTATTCCTAATTCATGAAGATTAATCTTTTCACAATTCCAAATTTACCCTTGGCCTTTTATAATATTTCCACATCCAAAACTTCCATAACCAACTTATATCAAGCGAGACCAAAACATGGCATTGTCCTCAACTTACTACAATTATCTCAAAATATCCAAATATTCAAAATACGGGTTATAACACTTGTGCTTAGCTTATCGCAACCATCTCAAAATATCCGAACGTGCAAAGTGCGGGGTATAACACTAGTATTCAGATGGCGCCGTATGAGGCTTTGTATGGCAGGAAGTGCAGGTCACCGATTGGCTGGTTCAATGTTGGCAAAACTAAGTTAATTGGCCCGCATATGATTAACGAGCGCTGATAAAGTGAAACTCGTTCGGGAACGGTATTAGCTGTACTCGAGTCGGTCATATGTAGATAATCGACGTCGACACTTAGAGTTTCAGATCGGCGATTGGGTATTTCTGAAAGTGTCACCCATGAAGGGTGTTATGAGATTCGGCAAAAAGGAAAAGCTGAGCCCGAGATACATTGGGCCTTATCAGATTGTCCGTAAGGTAGGCCAGGTCGCCTACGAGTTAGACCTACCAGCTTATTTGGGAGCAGTGCATCCAGTCTTCCACGTGTCAATGCTCCGCAAATATGTAGGTGATCCTTCCACAGTATTTCCCATAGATGATATCCAGGTGGCGGAGGAGTTATCCTATGAGGAGCAGCCTATAGCCATACTGGATCGTCAGGTGAGAAGGTTGCGTACTAAAGATGTGGCTTCCGTTAAGGTATTATGGCAGAACAATAACAGGGAGGAGATGACCTATGAAGCTGAAGAGGAGATGAAGAAGAAGTATCCCCACTTATTTCCTATGCCTACAGGTAATCTAAACTTCTTAATTGGCTATGTTTATTGATGAATGAATTGTGTGTGATAGCTATGAAAGAGACTCCCCCGAGATGCTTATAAGACCCTGTAAGACTAGTTTAACATTCGAGGAAGAATGTTTTAAAGGGGGGGAGGATGTTATATCCCGTGTTTTGTACATTGGGATATTCCGAGCTAACCGCGATAAGTTAAGGACAAGACTATTTCGGGATACGAGGTAGAGACTTTTAACCTCTGATTTTGTTTTAAGGAACAAGTTGCTTATGATTTTATTGGTATGGGATATTAAGGAAGATTAGGGGTTAAAAGTTAATTATGGAAGTTAATTATTTCATGAAAGGAGCCATCTGTGGCCGTGTGGAGTGAGTGGGCTCCCACCCATGGCTTGGCCAAATTTGATTGATCCAAGCCATGAGTGGGGCATGTGTCCACTTGTATGAATCATATCTGTAGATAGATGATGACAAGCAAGACTATTATTCATCTTTACAAACTTAAGAAACTTGGAGAAACTTGGAGAAGCCATATTCGGCCATGGCCTAGCCGAACAAGAGCCTTGAGAATTGGTCAAAAAAAATAATTTTCTTCTCTAGCATTTCAACCAATTGAAAGGTCTTTGTTAATGTGAGATAGTTGTTGGAGCAATCAAACCATTCATTTTTGCAATTTACAACCCTAGCCAAGTTGAGAAGTTAGGTGGAAAAGGTAAGGATTAATCTTCTTTTATATGTGTTATGGATGGTTTGTACATGTTGTAGTGTGTAGAAATGGATGAAATTCATGAAATCATGCATGGTGATGTTGTTGGTGTGTGTGGACGGTTTTTGTAGAATATGGTGAACTAAATTTACTTAGTGTTTTGGTTGTTATTGTTGTGGATTCCATGATGTAAAATGAAGATTTAATGACTCGAAGTTAAGGTTGTAATCGTTTGTGGGTTGTTGTAGAAGCTAATGTGATTTTAATGTAGTTTCTCGTATTTATGAGAATGATGTTGTTAACGTGTGGATTGTTGGCATGGTTCATGTATTTGGAAGAGAGGAAGGTGTTGTTGTTGTTCTTATTGAGTTTGGGGAGGTTTCGGGTGGAGTGGTATGTTGGTTGGGTTGTTTGAATATTGTGCGAATTGTTTGAAGTGTTCTTGAGTCTTGTTTGAATGGTTTCGGATTAGTACTTGAACGTGTGAACATTGATGTTGGCTTGATTGTATGTGGTTGAATTGAATGTAAATGAAACGTCGTCGAATTATGTAGAAAAGAGTTACTAACGTTAGAATACGTTTTGAATTAATTATTGATGTTGTTAATATGGTTGTTGGTATTGTTGTTGATGATTTGACCAAGTTGAATTCTCGGGTTTGTTGAATTTATAGGGGAAATGCTGCCCGAAATTTATTGTAGATAAAGTGCTAGCTTGGGATTGAATTCCTAAGTACCTATAACTAATGTTTAGTATCTAATGACGTTGTTGTAGATCTTGGGAAGCCCGAGACTTAAGTTCGGATTAGCTTAGGAAGCGGACGAGGTATGTAAAGCTTATCCTTTCTTTCTTTTGGCATGTCTTAGATGTAAGTAAGATACGATACGAGCCTTGGGGTAACTCTATTCATAAGATCCGAGCATGTCTACGATTCTTATTCACTTCTTGATGTTAGCATTCCTAACATAGTCGAGCTATGGTCCTTGTGTCTTTTGTATGATTGGATAGTAAATGTTGCATAAAGAGTTCTTGTTCCTAAAGGATTCTATGTTGAATAAGGTCCCTAACTTTCATACACGGGCTCGGATTGCTTCGAAACGTTCGTAGAGGGTCCTATAATGAATAATGTTCGTAACTTTCATGGGCGGGCTCGGATTGGTTTGATACATGTCTAGGATCCCTGAGACTCTCTTTACGTAGTCCTAGTGGCATTTAGAACGGATTTGACATGACTATCGTTTTAATACTCGAGCGTTGATTACTTACTTACCTATCGAGTCTCAAAAGATGATTTTATATGCATATGGCTATTCACTATTCTATTTGTGCATTCTGTTTTCGCATCTTTCTCCGAGTCCCGCACTAGCGGGCTGGGTACAACCATCTTTCGCAGTCAAACCATCGCTGCAGCGGTCCCACTATAGCGGGCAAGTGCCCGCTGTAGCGGACCAACTCTGAATCTTCCTTCCGCTGTGGCGGACATGGCTCCGCTATAGCGCCATCGCTACTATTACACCCCCAAGCTTCGGTACATTGAGATTTGGTACGAGTTAGCTAGTTAACTATAGACACCGGAGTTATTGCCGAAAGGATGCAAGATCATTGATGCTCGTTTTGCAATACAAGAGTCCGACTTCGTGTAATAGGTTATGGAAGGAAAGTTAAGGACAAGGCCATTTTCCGGTTTTGATCTAATGCGCAAGTCGCTTATAAATATTATTGGCATGGAATATTAAGGGCAAACTTGGAATTTGGAAACTATTATATTTCAAGGATTAAGTGTACATGTGGACAAGATGACTAGGCAAGCAATAAAATTGGTCATCTTTATGACTTAAGAAATTCTAGAAACTTGGAGAAAAAGAAAGAAAGAAAAGAAAAAAAAAGAATAAGGGGAGCCATGTGGCCGTCCACCTTGGTGTGGGCCATGGCCACATGGTTGGCTACTAATTGAAATAAAAGATGACCAAGTCATCTCATTTCATCATCTTCATCACTTGGAAACTTCAAGAAAACTTGAGAGAAAACAACAAGGCCTATTCGGCCATGACCTTGGAAATTTGAGGTCCAAAAATTGTTCTCCAAAAATTATTTTCTCCTAGTTTCTCTACTAATTGGAAGGTCCTCGTCGACGTGGAGTGGGTGTTAGAATAAGAAAACCGCTCGTTGTTGTGTTTCACCAAAGCTAGCCGTGGGAGAAGTTGGTGGAAAAGGTAAGATTTAATCCTCCCTTACATGTTCTATGGGTTATTTGAGCATGTTATAGTATATGGAAATGAATGGAATTCATGAATCTATGGATTATGGTGTTGGCCGAATAGGTGCATATGTGTAGAGGTGAAGAATCAACTTTGTTTAGCATGTTTTGGTTGTTGTTGTTGTGAATTCTATGTGATGAAAATGAAGGTATTGAATGGTTTAAATTGAAGTTGTGATTGT
>NW_026714570.1:0-38356 GCF_029784015.1 Lycium ferocissimum | reverse complement strand
TACTTTAAATAACAAATGGACACTTAACTACTTAACTAACAAATGGACAGCTGTATTGACCCTTTTGCCCCTTTCTTTATTTGGCATATAACAATTACAGAATATTGGGGAAGCGTCTAACAATAAGCATCTAGTTTTGATTAGTTGGTCACCTCCTAGCGTTGAGTAGGTGGCTTTGAACACAGATGGGACTCTTCGAAGAAGTATTTTGATGGGGACTGCAGGCGGTATATTTTTGGGATTCTAATAGCAGGTGGCTTTGAAGGTTTTCAGTCAAAATTGGAGTTTGTACATCATTTAGAGTAGAGCTATGGGGAGTCCTCACTGACCTTTATGAAGCCTGGGATAGGGGGTGGCACCGAATTGCCTTGCAAATTGATAATGCTAGTGTAGTTAAAGTGTTGCGTCCTAGAAGAACTGTGCCTCATCGGAATGGTGATATTGTCAACCGCATTCGTCACCTCTTGGCTGGGAACTGGGTGGTCTCTATTGCCCATATTTACATGGAGGCTAATTCGGTTGTTGATAGTTTAGCTAATTTGGAGTCTAGTTAAGAGTCTTGCTTTGAATGACATCCACATGTGCCTTCTAGCATTTCTTTATGTGTTGTGGGAGATGTTGTCGGGGTCTCCATTCCCTCGCTTAGTTTCGAACTAATTTTTGGTTGTTTTAGTTCTCTTTCAAAAAAAAATGCTGCCTTCAGCTTTTATGAGAGGACCAAAAATCTTATGACAGGGCTTAGATCGATATTCCTCAAATTAATAAAGGAAGGTGGATCGAGTTCAGTAAGGTTAGAGAACATCTAACATTGATACATGAAAAATTATTGTTGTGCAACAAGTTGCCATATGCATAAATTGATGGTATTAATATAATGTGATATCTGGCAATATCAACTTTTTTTTTTTTGGTGCAATGGAGAGAATATCTGGCAATATCGATGAATCAATTTTTTATCAACGAGGTCTTTTTATTTCTATTTAATTCGTTATTTGCGAAAGATTTACTACATTGTCACCTCTCTTTTATTGGCAGTTTTATATATAGCTAGTGATTACTTTTGAAAGAAAATATTTCTCGTGTTTGTTGCATTGTTGAAGAAAGAAAAAGAACATGGTTTGTTACAAAGTCTTAGTCACGCCTTTTCTATATTGGGTGAGAAAATTGAATCACCGCCATATAACAATTAGAAGCTAAATTAACACCTCTGGTATTACTTTTTCAGCATGCACTTAATTTCCTTTGGTAAATGAGTGACCAAAGTAAATTACTTTGTCGAGCTTTTTATCCAACGTATGTAATTTTGAGGGGAGTTCTTGGAGTGAACACAGAAAATAATACTAGGAGTTATACTTAAAACTATAGATAAAAGAAATTAAGAAGCACATTTTTACAGATACAAAGAGGTGGACCGAGGTGTTTAGAACTAACAACATGAATACCATCTTTACCCCCAAATGGTCCATTCCCATAGTACTCCAAAAAGAGAGCATATAAGCAGAATAACATCTTTCTCTTAGTTATTAATGAATACATAATTAAGCAGCATAGTAATAATACCATAATTAACTGGTTCGAAGGGGTTGTCTAATTTTTATTTATTTATTTGGAGGGAGGGAAATTGTACTAAATTGATTAAACATGCATCTCAGAAGCTGGAGTGGTAACACCTGCAAATTAAAAATAAACAACAGACATAAGAAATAGATGTACGCATATTCAAATCTGAAACGCTTATGTTCAATTATTTCAATTTTCAAGTTCTCATGAGCTAGTTGGAAGCAAACTCGAGGAATTTCCTCTCTTTTTTTAAGAAATTAGTTGAAAGGGTTCTTTACAAAATGAAAGAGGTATATGACCCCTGACCCTCAGTATACATGGGCGCTTCTGAAATAACACAGAAGCGATCTGTTATATTTTGTAGAGGGTCATTAATTAGTTAATCATTAGTTAATCTCTTTTTTTCCCCATTATTTAAGGACAATGATTTTTGCTTGAAAATCAGGGACATGAAAGTTAAGTCTTTCTATTTCCCGTGAAATCTTCTAGGGAACTTATCGTGATTTTGAGTTCTTTAATTTGTTACAGTACATGTTAGGGAAACCAACTTGGGCGAAATATAAAATTGGTAGCTTTAATAGAGTAATATTTACCATTTTTGCTGCATATGCATTCATGGAGAGGATTAGGATTTTACAATACCAAACAAGAAACAAATCCAACAAAACTTGAATTTTCACATAAAAAGGAAATTAAATATATCTGATTAGTGTGTGTATGTTTTAGGAAACAAAAGATAGGTACTTATAATACCTTTAGGTACCTGTTAAAATAGTTATTCTTAACAGATACAACTCTTTCTAATAAACACTTTAAAAATTATCTTGAAATTTAAAGTTATTTTTCTTTTCTCATCCAATCACTAACTAAGCTCCCCCATCTCAAATTATCTATCATGTTCTCTTAAGGAAATGAGATCTCTTGCCCTCTTATGATTTGAATAAAAGAAAATAACCTTTTTAAATCTCTTATGTGTTTTTTTTAAATCTCTTATATGTAAAAAATAAGATCTCTTGTAAAAAGTCATAAAACTAAAAATAAAAAAAAATTGTCAAGAGCTAAAAACCATTTCTCCCGATTATCTTTTACACATCTCTTAAGAATTATTAATTAGGAGGAATTTTTAACAATTTTATCTTTCATTGTATTTGAACTATCATAACATCACCTTATAATTAACCTGTTTGTAGTCTTAAAAAACAATAACTACTAAAGGTGAAATGAGAAAAGGATAATTAATTTTGTTGAATTTTTAAAACGACAAATAAATTAAAATAACTATTTTTAAAAATCACGACAGATAATCTGAAACGGAGAGAGTAGTCTATTTAAAAGCAATAATGAAAAAAAGTAACTTATGATTTAAAATCCATAAACTCAAAATGTTAAATCATCCTCTGATTAATTAATTACATAAACATAAAGTGTGGACTGTGCAGTATGATTAAATTGAGGAAGAGAACACTTACTTCCACACTTGAAGTTTGGAGGAACAGTCCTTCCACAGCTTTGAATAAGTCGAATGAGACGATTGGCACCTCCTAGTATTGCAACTAATTTGGGTGTCAGAATTGGGCAAAAACATTCAGTTTGTGTCACTCTTACCCTTTCACAACATCCTTCTGATGGATTTCCAAACAAAACAGACAAACATGCTTTCTTCCCAATACTCTTTTCTTGTCTACAAACTGCTTCACTTGGCCCTGCATTTCCCATTTTGATCTGCCAACCACATAATATTACCAGCACCATGGTCCAAACCGCTATCATTTTACTCATATTTGATGACCTTCTGAACATATTATAGGTCACTTTTTAATTAATTAAGAACTTCACCAATACCGCCATTTATAGGGCTTAGGGGTCATTTGGCAGAGAGTGTCGTGGCTTAAATAATGTTGGGGTCCTTTAACAGTTTCATATGTGTTGAAGGATTACGGAAAAAAAAATAAAATAATGTTGACATAGTTTAACAAATTTTTTTCTAACATCCTGTGTTATGGATTTGGGTTGTCATAAGATAATGTTGATATAATTTTTTTCTAACATCCTGTAGGGTTAGGATGTTTCGTAGTAAATTCATATGAGCTTGAAGGATTAAGGTCATTAAAGAAGTTATAGAGAATTTATGGATTTAAAACCCGTAAGTTCAACAAATTTGTAAAATTATACCCGTAAGTATATATTTTGTGACAATTTTTAAAATAGTTATACATTACCGTGATATGGTATATATTTTCTTTTAAGCAAAACCCTTTAGTAAAGATTTGATAAGTGTGATTTCGGGTAGTTACCATTATTACTTACTAAAAAATTAATTAAATTAGATATATATTAGCTTTAAATTATACTCATGATATGAGAACGTTTATAAATGAGATTTTCTTTATTATAAAGATAGAAATTATTTACTACTTTCGGTCATTATATTCATGATATGAAAAAGTTTATAAATGAGATTTTCTTTATTATTAAGATAGAAATTATTTTGTCATAAGAAAAGTTATATTTTTTCTGTTTTGAGAACTAATAGTACAAAAAGTTTACTCGTCAGATTTAATTGAGAAAATTAGAATTTGATAAAATTACATAGGTGTTAATAAGTAGTCATGAGTATTATTTTATTAATTTGCTGGAATTGTTAATTTAGTGTCCAAAGTATAATATTTTATGTTATTTAGTACATAGTATATATAATGTATAATATTTGTTTATAAAAAAAAATTAATATCCTATACCAAAAAGGTGTATTTTGAGACGGAATGATACAACGTAGAGCGTCGAATAAAAGTGTCGGCCATTCTATCCTTCGTCCAGCTAAGACACTCAACGACATTATACAATTAGATCTCTCTATAATGGCACCGGTATATAACACCATCTTTCTATAATAATCAATTTTTTTCGAAACTAATTTTTTATGTTATATTTTACTTTTCATAACAGTATTTCACTTATAACAGCAACAACCAACTTTATAACAATACGCTCTTTATAAAATTACCCCCATATAACAGCTATCTTCTTTTTATGATAATAAAATAATTAACCATATTTATAAAAATAAAATATCTATGATTATCAATAATAAGTGTAGAGATTTTGACCAAATATATGTTCATTTAATAAACAATTACTCCCTCCGTCCCAAAAAGATTGTCCTCTTTTGACTTGGCACAAAGTTTAAGAAATAAAGAAAGATTTTAGAAATATGTGGTCTATTTGTGTGGGTTAAATTGTTTTTAAATATAGAAAGAGAATAATACTTTTGGGACGGACTAAAAAGGAAAGGAGGACAATATTTTTGGAACAGAGGGAGTACAATAAAAAATATTATATGAATATATATATTTTCATTATTAAACGATTTTTCTTTTGTTATACAAAGTGTGATTAAGTTTAGAATTTATCAATTAAAAATAAAAATTAGATTTTATGTATTTTTTGTCTGTAATAGTGAAATATTATTTAATTATCAATATTATTATAGGTGTATAATAGCTATCCTCTATAACAGCTAAAAAATTTCGGATTCAATAATGCTGTTATGGAAAAATTTGACTGTACTCATATTTTAACCCAATACAAAAAGACAAATCCCACCTGGATTTTATCAACCTCGTATCACAAAGCACTCAAAAAGAAAAAAAAAAAAAAAAATCTTTGGTTTTCATGTGCTTACGGGTACGGCGTACCTTCCGAGCACAATACTTGAGTCTACTTTCCACATTTTCTGATTTTATTTTCTTATTCATTTTCTTTCATTCACACCAGAGAAAGGTGACAGCGGATTCTTGGCTTACAATAGTCTAATTCGTAGACCTTAAACAGAGATTACCAATAAAATACCCAAATCTATGTACATTTATTTACATATATAATCACTACTACTAGATGTATATTTAACGGAATATATCTGACAACTCTTTAAATTTGATACTAATATAACTTAGACATTCAAATTATAGCTTATTTATACTAGGCACATGAACACAGCATAAAATGTTCATAATGAATTAGTTAATGTCAGTAGATGAAGACCAAATGTTTGGCCAAAGGAATCGCTACGTGTACAACTTTAGTACACTTATAAAAAGGGGGCCACTTACTTCTGATAGTCATCTTATGTAATCAGGGGCGTTGGGGGCAGGGGAGTGGGGTCATGTTTATTTAAAATATAAATTAAACTAGCAATACATGCCCGTGCGATGTACGGATTGAATATGTCATTCATTTTAATTAATCAGTTTTTAAGATTTGTATTTTAAAAATAATTTTTAAAAACACTCTAATTATTATATATATAGCAACATATACAAAATGTATTTTATGTATCAATACTTTAGTTATAATTAAAAAATGAAATTTAAAAATTAAAAACATTATGATGGAATTAAGTCTTTGAGATGGAAAGAGTCAGACTTTTTTCTCATTCATGACAATGAAAATTATTCATCAATGTGAAAAAGAAAATTAGTAAGAATATGAGCAAAAATTAATATTTTGATTCTAAATTTTTTCTTTAAACTCCCTCCCTTCACTTTTATTTGTTCATGTTAACATATCAAGAAAAAGAAATTTTTCTTCTTCTTATTTTACCCTTCACATTAATTACTCATTTTTAAATCATTTTCTGAGGCTATTGAAACTATATACCAGTAAATATGGATATTATGATAAAATACATACTTCATTTATTAATTCTTAAAGAACGTGAAAAGTCAAAAGTGGACAAGTTATGTGTAGGAAAATTAAAATTGAAATGCATACGTGTATACATAAGAAGAGAATAAATACTCAGTACTATGACATATGTCTAAGTAGGATAAAAAGGTAGTTGGTTAAAGTGTATAACTTAATAACTTTTGATAGAAATTTGCATTGTTATTGTTCGTCCTCTCTTCACGTTTAAAGTATTGACAAAGAAGAAAAATGGGGATAAAAGTCACTCCCTCCGTTTGTTTTACTTGTCCACCTTAACATATCAAGAGAAAGAAATTTTTGTTCTTGTTATTAATTTTACCCTTTACATTAATTACTCATTTTCGAAGGCTATTGAGACTCACACCAATAAATATGAATATTATGGTAAAATATATGCTTCCTCTGTCTCATATTACTTGTCACTTTTCCTTTTGCACGCCTCTTAAAAAATCATAAATAAAAGATGTATTTTACTATCTTACCTCTATCTCTGTAACGACCCGTTTGGTCGTTTAGCACTTTTGAACTGGTTTTCGCTAAAATATCCTTTTCGTAGTTTTAAAAGGTATTCTTGACTTGCGGGAATTGATGGCACAGTGATTTAATTAGCGAGTACTTTTTTTTTTTTTTTTTTTGAAAAATATTTATTTAATATGTGTGAATAGTTTATTTATAGGAATATGAGTTTTACACATGTAAGGTATAAGTTGGTAAATATAGTATTTGATGAAGTGGTTAATTTTTAAATAAAACAAAGCGGTTAATTGAATAAGTGAATTAGGGAGGCTATTCCGGTAAAGAAGTGGGCCAAGCCCATTGCCTATTCTGGCTGAAACCACGTTATAGTGGTTGTGGGAATAAAATATCAAGGTAATTGATTTTCTTAATTTGTGAAAGAAAGAAGCAGTTAGTAGAAAACCTACTGGGCATAACAATAGACAAAAGACGAGCGAAGGAAATATATTTTCTCGGATCAATTTTTAGGGTACATCAGCGTGGGCATCAGGTATGATAATACTTGATTTAAGTTTTATTGTTTACAAAAAGAAGATAGAGGAATCATTGTATAATGATGAGTAATAATGACAGAAAGAATGAGGATTTGCTAAGAATTGAAAAAAATATAGAGCGAATGTTGCTGTGTACAATTTTCTGTGTACAATTTTGGTTCTACTGTTTGGACTTTACGAAGGGAGTAATAAATTTGTTAGGTAGGTAGTAATGATGAGGATAAAGGAAAGTTATAGGTTAAAGTTTTGCTACAATACTATTGTCACTGTTTTCATTCCATTCTTTCTTTTTTTATCCGGATGTTGACTCAATTTATTATTAATAATTATGGTAGTGGCCGGCAGTGGAAAGGACGAGCAGGTGGGAAATAATGGCAGCCCACTTTTGTCCTTCTTCCTCTATTTTAAATGCAATCTATGACTTTCTTTATATATATATATATATATATATATATATATATATATAAAATAAAAAAGAAAAGAAAATTTGAAAATTTCACACGTTTTCCTCCCAACATTATGGTGGTTTTTCTTCTTCTTTATAGTGAATTCACGGATTGGGTTCAGCATTTTTGTCCGAGTTAAAACATTGGGGAAATTAAAGGTTTTGAGTCCTAGTCCTAGGGAAGAAGATTATGATTTGAGAGTCCATTTATGGATGAAATTGACTAATTTTCTGAATATAGGACCCTTAGGTTATGGGCAAAATGATTTTTAAAGAAAATTCCAGTTTTGCCCTTTCACTTTTCGGAGTGCGTTTTTGGGTTTCGAATATAAGTATAGCAATATGGGTGTCCATAGATTCGTATTCTAATGTAAATCGCGCATTTGATAGATTTCGATCACTTAGAGGCTCTACGCAAAGGAAAGGCATTGGTTTGATCGTTCGTGGCACCCGCTCGGCATTGAGGTAGGTTATGGTCTACTTTGGTTAGACTCTGATTAGAGAATCATATGTAGTTGTAGAAAGTGACGGAATAGCATGATAGGCCTTCGGGCATGAAGTGGAGGCGAAATTAAGTTGGTTCTCTGTATGTGGGCTTGTCTCTATATGTGTTATTTTATGTGATTATCACTTGTTTGTATCTCCGTCACATACTAGCTCACTATCACATAAAAAGGAATGGTAATATTGATAATTGAACGGTTTAATATGATTTGTACTTGTTGATTTTATATTGGTGATATCGTTGTAATCATGCATGACATGCTTTCCATATTATTGTTGTGATGATTGGTGAGGTGAGTGATTGAGATAGATATTGAAGACTCCGAGGTTTGTAGAGTGACAGGACTCCGAGGTCTTTGCCGGAGATCAAGTAGAAAGTGCACATGGACTTCGTGGCGGTCAAATACCCCTAGCATGTGTGTGTACGAGTGGAGTGAGAGAGGTGGCGGATTGTTGCATTGCATTGCATTTATTCACTCATATATTTGGTTGAAAATATTGTCTTGGTTGATTTCATGATATACTTTACTTATATATGATACGTACCATACATGTGCTACTTGTTAGTTTCCACTTCTTCATCGTTATCTAATCATTGTCGGCCTATGATGCTTACCGGTACTAGTGTTGCCTTGATACTACTCTTTTTTGCAAGTGCGGAGTACGATCCGGAGCTCCGTTCTGTACTTGTCCATCTTTCGAATTCGGGGTGAGCTACTTGGTCATCCGTGGCCCCTGAAGGACCTCCTCTATTTATTTTCGTTTTTGTATTCGACGGAAATATGTAGCCTCCGGGTATTTTCGGACTTATATTCGTGTAATGTTAGCGCTCTTGTACCCTTTGACCAGGACATTTCTAGTTATGATAAGTATTTAAGACTTGATAACTTATTCTTATTTAATTTTCCGCTTATTTAACTTGTTATTAGTAATGTGGTTCGCCTACTCGGAGGGATAGTGTAGGTGCCACCAACTCGCGAAGATCTCTTTTCCAATAAATACATTCTAATCAAAATTGACTATTTTCAAGAACGTTTATTACTAAGGGTAAGATGGGAAGGATTTAATTAATTTTATCTTAATTTTGTAAATGAACAAGTAATTTGGACATAAGAAGGGACGGAGAGGATAAGATGAGAAAGATTTAATTAATTTTATCTTGGTTTTGTAAATGAACAAGTTATTTGGATATATATATATTTTTAGTAATGTTGAGTACTTCATTTATGAACAAGTAAAAGTGCAAGGAGGAAATAAATATGTGTCGGAGAATTAAAATTGAATTGCATACGTGTATACATGAGGAGAGAATAAATATTCAGTACTATGACATATGTCCACGTGGGATAAAAAAGTAGTTTAGTAATATGGCCAAGTAATATGGGACGGAGGGAGTAGTTCATTTATTAATTCTTAAAGAACTTGAAAATTCAAAAGTCAATAAGTATAAGTGCATGGAGAAAATAAATGTGTCGGAGAATTAAATTCGAAGTGCATACGTGTATACATGAGAAGAGAATAAATATGCAGCAAAAACGTGAAAGGTCAAAAGTGAACAAGTAAAAGTGCATACATGTATACGTGAGAAGAGAATAAATATGCGATACAAGAATGTGAAAGGTCAAAAGTGAACAAGTAAAAGTGTACAGAGGAAATAAATATGTGTGTCGGAGAATTAAAATTGGAGTGCATACGTGTATATATGAGAAGATAATAAATATTCAGTACTATGACATATATCGACGTAGATTCAAATGGTAAAAGTTTGTTTCAATGCGAGCCATGAGAACAATACCAAATTGAACTAAACTTTGAATATGATATGATCTCAAAATAACATGAATCAAAGATCAGCATATAAAATAACGAGGGATAAGCTACATCGTCAGTCATCGCTGCAACCAATTATCATAAAGAATTAGGCTCACGCATGAATATCTTAATAAAAAATATAATCAACTATATAAGAGTATAGTTATACAGTTTGAACATCAATGAGCTGAACTAACAATTTAAATTACAACTTTAACTAACAATTCAAATCTTTATAAAATAGTCATACAGCTGAACATGAAGAAATTACTGAACAGATGATGGAACATAAAAGCAATAAAGTAACAATTCCTTTTACTTTCACTTATTACCTACTTCAAATTATTCCATCTGTTTCCTTTCAAAATACAGAACCTTTTTCCATACTATCAGGCGTGTACACAGGAGTTTCAATCTTGTAGTGGTTTTTTTTTTTTTTTTTTTCTAGTTCACTCCACTATTCAATCCTTGATTGATTGATTTTTTTTTTTTTGGTAGTCTAGTTCACTCCACTATTCAATCCTTGATTGATGTTTCATGTCGCATACGGAAATTGTTATTTTAAAGAGTGAAATAAAATTCTGACACTTCGATTAACAAAACTAACTAAAGATAAGAATATGAGTCATATATTAAGGACAAATTTGACTCCTAACTAAATGGTGAAAAAGTTTCAAATGCTAATTCACACACACACAAAAGACAGAAGAAAAAGAAAGAAATAAGCTAAAAAAAAGAAAGAGGGAAGAAAGTTCAATATTTGGAAGATACTTAGGTAAGCCTGTCATCCGGTTTGAATCTTTGAAGGACCGGACATTAATAAACCGATTGTTTTGCATTACCGTTTTCAGAAACCGGGGACCTATGATGAAGGACTTTTTTTTTTTTTTTTGTAAAAAATATATATATATATATATATATATATATATATATATATTATTTTTTTTTATTTGTATATTATATATATATTATAGTATTTATATATTATATTGTAGGTATATTTATATATGTTATATAAGTTTATAAATAAAGTTTATATCAATATATATTTATTATATATGTTTAAGTTATATGTATACTATTTATAGTTATACATATATATATATATATATATATATATATATATATATATATATATATTTAAGTTATATGTGAAGATATATACTTATAAATATATATATATATATATATATATATATATATATTATATATATCAATATATATTAGGTTATATAAAACCGTATTTTATAAATTAAGTATATTTATATTATAAGTATATTCTTAGTATATTTTAGTTATTTTTCAAGTATATAACTTTCTAGTTTTTAATTTAAGTAGATGTCTATTATAAGTATATTCTTAGTATATTTTAGGTATATTCCTAACTTAATATAAGTAAAAATATGAACACAAATAAATAGAAGAAAACTCAATGAGCCATATATTTTATTCATTCTTGGATACGAACTATATCTTGTAGTTTTTTTAACTTGCAAATAATACATGAGTTGCAAAGAAATAGTAGAATAATAAAATCACCAATTGTCAATCATTTGGTTAATTTCCCCCATATCATATTCGGTCATAGAGATATCTCCAAAGTCTTCCATTTGGTCCGCTCCACTTGCTATCAAATCTTCAATCTCTTTCTCTTCGCCTTCCACCGCTTGTAAGTTTTGGTTGCGTCGCTCCGATCTAATCCAATCGCGAATGCACACTAGTACTTGTAAGCTAAATCCGGATAATGAGTGTCTATGGTCTCCAATTTGTTGTCTTCCTTGGTTAAATGCACTCTCCGAAGCCACGGTTGATAACCTTTGAATCGTAAGAATATCTCGAGTCATTCTTGAAAGTATCGGATAACTTGCCTTGTATTTCTTCCACCATGCTAAGACGTCCAAATCATCTAGTTCCTTATATTCACATTTGGACCCATCAAATAAAAGCGATATTCATCAAAGTTTGCATTATGAGAAGGAGTTGGATGTGAATGTAAACCTTTTAAATGCGACAAACCCGACAAGCCCTTTTTGCTCCTTTGAGAAGTAGTAAGGCGTGGAGCAACGGTTGTAGCATTTTCTTTCAAATTAGAATAATGACTAAAACCTTTTTCAAACTCGGCATCAATCGGGAGCTCGGCGTTAGCTAAAGATGGTTCGACATCCTCTTCAATTTCTAAAAAAGTATAAATTTGACCAACCAATGCTCTAGTATAAGACATTTTAAATAAGGATTTAAAAGAGAACCCAATGTGTTTCATCATCATCATCATCAATTTCATTAAAAGTGTCGGTATAATGTTGTTGCATTGCCTCATGATCTAAAAGTGGATTATTTCCACCAACATCAATACCTAAATTAGGTGTTTCTTCCACAAATGTTTCCTCATTAAACCCCCCCTAACAATACCACTACTACCGGCACCACGTCTAAATCTCTTCGCCATTATTAAATAGAACTAATTTAAATCACACTCAAATAAATCACAAGAAAATAAATTGCAAAAAATAAAGGTAGAGTTGGAACGAAGGTACCAAATTGTCGGACTAATTTCTAACAAAGTGAAGGCGGCTAGAATTGCAAATCCACCAAAGCTACTTCGGATTGTTGCAAAATCACCAACTCCACCAATAATATTATAATTGCAAAATTAATAATTGAAACTATAATAAGACTTTATAATATTTAATTGAGAAAAATTTAAAGTAGCTAATTGTTGCAAAGTAACTATAATTGAGAGATTGAGAGAAAGAGAAAGTGAATTGGTGTGAATTAAAATGGAAATGGAGAGGGGTTTATATAGGGGTGGAGGATGGGTTAAAATATTTTTTTTAAAAAAGTTTGGGGGGTTGGGGGGGGGGGGGGGGGGGGGGGCAAAATGGGGTTTGGAATCATTTGGCATTTTTCGACCATTTTTGCAATGGACCGTTGGCCAACGATCCGAGTCATTATTTTGCACATTTACAAAATAAAATAAAAAAATAATTCGTTTCGGTTTAACTTTATAGCAATACATTTTCATATCTTCCGGTCCCAAAAAATTGAAATTTTACAAGATATATTAAATGTTCCTAGTTAATTATATTTTACCGATCCCGATTCGCTTTGAGACCGGTAAACCCAAACCGGTTGACGGGCTTATACTTAGGAGAGAAGAAAGAGAGGAGCTGTGTCGAATCTTTGAAGGAAGGGACATTTAGCTGATTGTTTTGCATTACCGATTTTTCAGGTAGGGGGACCTATGATGAAGGACTTTTGACAGTTGAGAAAAAAATACTCATATTTCTAATAATATACCTTACTAGAAAAAATCCAGTGGGAAAAATTCTAGTGAAGGAAAAAGAGTACATCTTTCTAATAATATACATTTTGGTTGCCTCATTAAAAATCTTATAAGAAAAACTCAGTGGGACAAAACCTTGTATGGAAAAGAGTACAGCATGTATTGACTCCCCCTGATGAGAAATTCAGTCCAAATACTTGAGCCTTCGCATTCCGATCTTGTGCATCATTTTCTCGAAAGTTGCAGTTGGTAAAGACTTAGTGAACAAATCAGTCATATAATCACTTGAACGAATTTGTTGCATTTGTTGTTTATATCACCATTCTTTTGTAGCTCGTGTGTGAAGAACAACTTTGGTGAAATGTGTTTTTCATCTCCTTTTATGAATCCTCCCTTCAATTGAGCAATGCTTGGTTGCTATTATCTTCATATAAGATTGTGGGTATTTTATCACATTTCAAACCACACTTTTCTCGAATGAGATATATCATTGACCTCGGCCCACAACTTCGCGGCTCGCTTCATGAATAGCTATTATCTCGACAATACTATTTGATGGCCGATGTAAACGATAGATTTTCGCTTTGTAGTCCAAATCGATAGTCCATTTTAGATACCGCAATATGCGTTTAATTCCATTCTTGGAAGATTGATCGTTATCAGGAGCACAACTATATCTTGCTAACATATTAGCTTTTAAATGCTATATTCACACTTATGTTTTTCCTTGTGGTATTGTTCTTGATATATTATGAATGCACCAATTGCGTGATATTTAAAATTTTAAACCAAGAATTTCCTCATTCTTTTCTTGAGGCTGGAACGGATCTTTATTCACATCAAGCGATCGAACAACCATAGGAGTACTTAATGGATTTGCTTCATCCATATAAAACCGTTTCAACACTTTCTCTGTATAGGCAGATTGATGGACAAAAATGCCATTTGTCAAATGTTCAATTTGCAAACCAAGACATGATTTTGCCTTTCCAAGATCTTTTATCTCAAATTCTTTCTTTGAAGCTGGTTCGGTTCTCTTCTTTCTTATTTTGCCTATTAGGATTAGTTCAATAAGGTTTATGTCATCAACATAAACAGCAAGTACAACGAATCCCGATGTTGTTTTCTTTATAAAAACACATGGGCAAATGACATCATTTATACAACCTTCCTTCGATAAATACTTACTAAGACGGTTATACCATGCCTCCCCGATTAAGTGTGGGAAGATAATGATTTATGCAAAATGGGATTGAGACCAGTTTTATGGCTTTGAACTACATTTGTCTTCAAGCGTGTTAAATCCTTCGTTTATTTTCATATATATCTCACTATCAAGTGACCCATAAAGATTTGTTATACGTAACCATATCCATCAAATGCATCTCAAGATGACGCTCATGGAAGGAACAGAAACTAATGAGCTAATGTAATGTTATCGCATCCATAACCGGTGAGTATGTTTCTTCATAATCGACAAAACATAAACTCTTTGTGAAAATTCTTGTGCAACAATGCGTGCCTTGTATCTTTGTATTTCATTTTTCTCATTTCTTTTACGCTTTACAAAGACCCATTTATAACCAACGCTTTAATGTCCTTAGGTGTTTGGACTATAAATGCTTTGTCCAAAAACTTCATGTTTGGCAAGTGAATTCAATCGATTTAATTGCTTCTTGCCACTTTGGCCAATCGCATCTTTTATATTATTCTCCTAATACATTGAGGTTCAGAAATCCATATTCTTGCATAATTCTTGTTGCAACATTATAAATCTTTTATTCTTTAGAGACATAATCCACTCATTTTCTAATCGATTCAAATTGTTTTCATCATCAATTGAATTTATTAATAGTTCCTCATTTTCTTGGGTCTCAGGCTCATTGATCTCTTCAAGGATCATAGGATTGCTCAAATCTTGAATTCCTTTATGAGGTTCTTTCATAGTGTTGTCTTAAATTATTTTTACATTTTTATTTTCTAGGATTTTGATCCTATAGAATTCTCCATACATTTTTGTCTACACTCTTTTACACTTGAAATATGTGGTTTACTCATTAGTTACGATAACTAGTAGATGGTCCTACGGGGACATTAGACGCACATTCTCTTCATAGCCTTGATATATATATATATATATATATATATATATATATATATATATTTACATATTTGATTTGCTTTTTTTTTAATATATATTCTTTTGAACCTTGCACTAACATATATATAACGTCTTTGTCAAGATGATATAATGATGGATTATCCTTACAAAATTTCTCTTCCGATTTCATATATTTTCTCCCTTAATTTTTATGAAAAAGTGTCTCGATCAAATACATTTTTATACGAAATATATACAAATCTCCCATCTAGTGGTTCAATGGTAGCATTTTGAATAATGGAGGTAATGATTCAAACCCAAGATATATTCCTAACCTTCTTTGGTTCCCATCTTAGTATGATGTGGTGGTGCTACGGATGCACATATACTTTCCCAACTAAAAATTCTTAGATGGATATATTAGGTTCTTGACTAAAAACTAATTGTAACACACAGAATTTATGATAGTTTATCGATTTTTCTTAAAAACAAGTGTTCTTTAACCTTTTTTAAACCGAATAGAAGAAAGTGGGTAACCTTGTTTTCATCAGTAATAGTTTTGTGATCAACTGCAGACGTTTAATTAATGATTCTGCAAGACCATTTTGAGTGTGAACATGAGCTACAGGATGTTCAACTTTTATCCCAATTGACAAACAATAATCATTAAATGCTTGGGATGAAAGCTCAGTAGCATTGTCAAGGCGAATAGACTTGATCTGATTATCAGGAAACTGTGCCCGTAATCGAATTATTTGTGACAACAATTTTGCAAACGCCAGATTGCGAGAAGATAGTAGGAACACATGAGACCATCTAGAAGAAGCATCTATTAGGACCATAAAATATTTAAACGACCCACTAGGGAGGTGAATAGGTCCACAGATATCCCCATGTATGCGTTCCAAAAATGCAGGGGACTCAATCCCAACTTTTGTTGGTGATGACTTAATAGTTAACTTGCCTTGATAACAAGCAGTACAAGAAAATTCATCATTTGAAAGAATCTTCAGGTTCTTTAATGGATGCCCATTTGAATTTTCTATAATTCGCCTCATCATTATAGATCCGGGATGTCCTAGTCGATCATGCCAAAGTACGAAAGTATTGGAATTAGTAAACTTCTGGTTTACAATAGAATGTGCCTCAATTGCACTAATTTTTGTCCAATATAAGCCAAAAGATAAAGCGGGAAACTTTTCTATAACATATTTCTAGCCCAAGAAATTCTTGGTGATACCAAGATATTCAAGATTCATCTTATCCATTGTCTTAATATGATATCCATTTTTGCAGATATCTTTAAAACTTAATAGGTTCCTTCGAGACTTAGGAGAGAACATGGCATCGTTTATAATGAGTTTTGTTCCTTTAGGCAAAATTATGGTGACTCTTTCAGAGCCTTCAATCAAATTAGTACTACCAGAAATGGTATTAACATTTGCCTTACCTATAAGTAAATGAGAAAAATATTTCTTATCTTTAAATATCGTGTGTGTAGTAGCAGAATCAATCAAACAAATATCTTCATAACTGAATTTTAATCCAAACTTGCTTTGAGAGTTATCCATATCTTCAAATGAAATGACATACATAAGGTAAAATAAATATACATTAAATATTAGGATTATTAGAATGTACAAAGTGAAGATTAAGGAATGTAACAAACCAATGTTTACTTTCTGCTGAGGACCAATATGTGATATTAAATGCACTGTGAAAAATAGTACAATTTATATACACACGTGCAAAAACACCCATTAGGATACAACACAAGAGTATTAGTCTAATTAAACTACCATTTAATTTTCTTTAAACATCTTATGTATTTAAAATACTACTAATTGTACGAAATCTGGAAACAAGAAAAATAATAGTAACAGATGTTTCTTGTTAAAAACAAAACTAACTTCTCAACATACATGTGACCAAGGGTTTAGACATAATAGAAGATCCCTTTGTTTTTTTTTTTTTTTAATTTCACTTCCACCACAACGATAGCATTTATTTTCTAAGCCACGTGCTTCTGGCACTTCATGCCTCATCCTTCTTTTTCCCCTTTTGGTAGTAATTTTTCTTTGAAGAATGATTAACGCCAGGGAAATAATTTCTTCCTTGACCATTATCACGACTACGACCACTATCACGACCACAACCATGACCACGACTGGGGCCACGACCTTTTCCACGCCTAGAGTAGTGGGCATACACCTCATTCACTTCAGGGAGTGGTGCAGTGCCAGTAGGTCGATTCTCGTGATTTTTCATCAACAAATCATTATTTTGTTCAGCCACAAGAAGATGAGCAATCAAATCACAATAATTTGTGAAACCTTTCTCTCGATATTGCTGCTGCAGGAGCACATTCGAGGCATGAAAAGTGGAGAACGTCTTTTCCAGCTTATCAGAATCACTAATCGTTTCTCCACATAGTGTCAATATAGAAGTAATTCTGAACATCTCAGAGTTATACTTCATAACTGATTTGAAATCTTGTAGCCTTAGATTGATCCATTCGTGTCGTGCTTTTGGGAGCAAGACCATCGTCAGGTGGTCATACCTTTCTTTCAAGTTTTTTCATAAAATGAGCGGATCCTTAATAGTAAGATATTCAATCTTCAGGTCCTCATCAAGGTGATGACGCAAGAATATCATAGCCTTGGCATTTTCTTGGTTGGATGTTTTTTTTTTTTTTAATGGTGTCTCCAAGACCCATAGCATCCAGATTGATTTTAGCATTTAGCACCCATAATAGATAATTCTTGCCCGAAATATCAAGGAAAATGAACTCTAGTTTTGTAAGGTTAGCCATAAAATGGAGAGAATAAAAATAATACCTTAGCCTTCAAAAAATTTCTTGAGGCGGCATAGTCTCGTGCTGATAACGTGTTATAAAACTATATAATTGGAAATAAACTAATAACTTTGTAGAAAGGAGGGAGAGATTGTATTTCACTTCTTGTTGATGTATGTTTTCAAATGAGAATTTAACCATCTATTTATAGAGATGGTAAATCTCTTGATGAAGTCATCAATGACAACACCAAGAGTTAAAATCAAACTTGTGTTGCTTCATTTTCTTCATTTCCTACATGCCACTAAATTTACAGATACCTATTCTTATTTAGGACATGAGGAAAACTTAGGCTATATGGACATTCATATATATATATATATATATATATATATATATATATATATATATATATATATATATATATATATATATATTACTTATAAATTTATAGTTTAATACGCCTCCTTCTCAATTTATTTGACACCGTTTGATTGACATAAAATTTAAGAAAGAAATGAAGATTTTTGAAACTTATAGCTCAAATAAACCTTAGATATTGGTGTGTGTGGCTTGGATACAAATAATTTCCTTAAGTGTAAAGGAGAATTTTAAAGTTAAGTTATTTCTAGTTATAAAAATGTGATATTCTTTTTGGTGAACACAAAAAAAAAAATGTGCCGCATCGATTCGGACAGAGTGAGAGACACATATTTGGGAATTTTATTGAAATCAAGTCATTTAATTTTAGTGTAAAACATACATTATCTTATCAATGAATTTTGATTTAAATACTTATAATTTTGCCTACCTACATTTGACCTTCAATTAATCATGCCATATGTATTCATTTTAATTAGCCAGTCTTTAAGGTTTGTATTTTGAAAATAACTTTTAAAAACATTCTAATTGTTATTATATATAGCAACATATATAAAATGTATTTTATGTACCATCACTTTAGTTATAATTAAAAAATGGAGTTTAAAAATTTAAAACATATGATGGAATTAAGAGAGCTTGTTTGGCCTAGCGATTGGCTTATTTTTGAGAATTGCTTTTCTTGAAAATGCTTTTAAAAAAAGTACTTTCGATGAGAAGCCCCAGGTTTGTGTTTTTTTTAAAAGTGGACTACTTTTAATAAAAAAGTATTCTTTCAAAAAGTGCTTTTGAGAAATTACAAAAATGGACATGTATCGATATGAACTTTACTATCAAAATTATTTTACGTTTTTTAAACATTTATTATGGTTAATTTAGTTATTACATTTAATTAAAATTTAAAAATACATATTTTTTGACTACTTTGAAGGAGTATGTTAATAAGCAGATTGTATTTTACGTTACGTTATCCTTTAGAATAAAGAATTATTAATTAGAAATAAAGGATTAGTTGAAAGATGATTAATGGTAGGGATATTTTTGTCTTGAAAAAAATTTTTACTGCTTACAAAAATGGCCACCGCAGAAAAGCGACGCTTACTTAAAAAGCAAACACCTACATTACATCCAAAAAAAGTGCTTTTTCATATCAAAAAAAAACACTTTGAAAAAACACTTTTGACCTCTCAAAGCTTTGCTAGGCCAGAGAGATGGAAAAAGGCGGACTTTTTTAAACAAAGTTTATTATGTGAAAAAGAAAAATAGTAAGAATATGAGGGATTAATAGTTTTATTACTAGATTTTTCTTTTAAATTTTTTAATATCTTATATGTATATTTAAAAATACATTAACTATTTTTTTAGAACCATTGTTGTATATATTGGATTTTTTTAAAAGAAAAACTAATAAAATATTTTTGTTAAATTAATTAAAAATATATTATAATTTTTTATATTAATAATTATAGATAAAAAAATTGTTACAAAGAAATCAAAATTAGAAAGATATATATTATATCGTAAATCACCAAATTTTAATTCCTAGAAAATATAAAGTATTACATTTTATAAATGTAAAGAAACAATAATCGAGAGGCTAAGAGAGTAAAATAAATGGTATTGACAAAGAAGGAGAACGAGGATAAATATCCCTCCCCTTCACTTTTACTTGTCCACGTTAACATATCAAGAAAAAGATATTTTTTCTTGAAAAAAATAAATCATTTTTGAAGCTATTGAGACTATACACAACTAAATATGGATATTATGATAAATATATACTTCATTTATTATTTCTTAAAGAACGTGAAAAATCAAAAGTGGACAAGTTATTTGTAGGAGAATTAAAATTGAAGTGCATATGTGCATACATGAGAAGAAAATAAATACTTGAGTCTTGACATATGTCCTAATAAGTGGGATAAAAAAGTAGTTGGTTAAAGTGTATAATTTATATATAACTTTTTTGGTACAAATTTTTCTATTTTATTAACCTAGAAAATTTCCCCTTAACGATGAATAGACTAACAAAGGGCATCCGAGGCTTGGACAAAAAAATAGTCTTTATGGTCTTTAAGATTTCCAAAGGCATTCGGGTTAAGGCAAAAAAAAACAGCGAGTTATAAGTTGTGTGTGTCGGGTAAAATTACTCGAGTTAATGATGTTTTAATAATGTTTTGGAGAGAAGAGTTATAACGCCCCTTAAATTGCTAATGAGTGATCTAAGTGTTAAGAAGGTTCCATTTGGAGATCAAACGGACGATGGGAACAACTTCGGACTTTGTGAGTTTCATGACCATGTTCCACGGATCATGGAATGTTCCACGGACGTGGAAGGGTCCGTGGGCTTGGCTGGCTGTGAAAACCACGAAAAATAGTAAGAATATGGAAGGTCAGTGGAAATTAATATTTTTATTCTTTAAATGTAATCCCAACTTCATTTATTTCATTTCCACACTTCTTCAACCTAATATCTAGAACATTCCATATATCTCATCCATAAGAAAACAAAGAAATCAAAGATCAACAGGAATTGATAATCCATTTCAAAGTTCATCAAGCTAAGGAATCTCAAGATAAGTGAACTAGGGTTTTGGTGCAAAGGAGTATTGCCACTCAACAATATCTAAGGTAAGTTTCATGGTCTTTTCATGATGTTTGAAGTATATATTGAAACACTTTTTAAAAGAATATAGAAAATAGGTCATAAATGTGTGATAGTATCATTTAGTAGTAGTTTGGATTGAATTGAAAATGGATATAGATTATAAATACATTATAAATGATTTTAGATGGAATTATATTGGATGTGAAAAAATAGTGAACTTTGGTCATGATTATGGAGAATTTGAAAATTGTGAGTGGGCGAAAGACATTGTTGTTTATGATATTATGATTGATGTTATGAATGTTGGGAGTTGATATTGAATATGGAGGAAATATAAACAAAGGAAAAATATAAAGTACATTCTTATCGTTGTTTAACTAATGTAAAAAAGAATTCTCTTGGATAATAAACGTGGGCATTAAAGGAGAGCAAACAAGCGATAGATTAGTTAAAATAAGTAGTCCTTTCTTTCTAGGCATGACTCTTAAGGCATAAATTTTCTCCTTCTTCATGAATTTCAAATGAATAGAATACGAGATAAGAAATATGTCATAAAATGATGATGATAAGCTTACTCCCATGAGATAATGTTCCTATAAGGCTAATGATTCCATCTATAATTATTTGATGTTGATGTTATGTACCTCACGTTAATATAATTCCTTCAAGGTGAGCGAGAATTTTCTTCTTCTAATGAAATCGGGGGTCCATTACCCTTGATTATATATAGTCTCTATGCTCATTTTGAGTTATGATAAGTATATTATGATGAGCATATGATGATATTACACCGCGCCTATATGGCGGGCGACCACCGCCAAGGCGGGTACACAACTAAATATGGATATTATGATAAACATATGGTACCCCGGACGCGGGAGGCACTAATGTTATTGATTATCTACATTATATGGTCGGGCGGTTTATACATTTAAGCATATATGATATGATGATGATTATGAGAGTAAGCAAATTTCTTTTATGATTCGACAACTTATTTGATGCTCCCTTAGGATGTCTTATTATTGTTTATGCCTTACATATTGAAGTGCATATGTGTACTCACGGGTAGATAGGGAAAGATCCATAGGAGCTAAATTTGGAACCCTCCTTTATTCGGAGGTGCCATTTGAGACGATATTTTTATGTACATATATTTTGGGCACGACGTCTGGGTCTATAAGTAAAAAGTATGTTGGTTATATATATACATATATATATTATTTCTTATTAATGAAGGGCTTATGTTTATAAAAGTTATGTTTCAAATGATAATAGTTTCCTTAATTATGAGCATAAGATATGAATGAAAACGGATTTAACGCATGTTCGGTGGTTAGCTATGGATACAATTAGGTAAAGCATTTTCGTCCGCTCTTCAAAAAGTATTGACAAAGAAGAAAAATGAGGATAAAAGTCACTCCCTCCGTTTACTTTTACTTGTCCACGTCAACATATCAAGAGAAAGAAATTTAATTGAAGTGCATACGTGTATACATGAGAAGATAATTAATATTTAGTACTATGACATATATATCGTGAGATTTATTAATTCTTAAAGAACGTGAAAAGTCAAAAGTGAACAAGTAAAAATGCACAGAGAAAATAAAAGTGCACGGAGGAAATAAATCAGTACTATAATATATGTCCATGTGGGATAAAAATATAGTTGGTTAAAATGTACAATTTATATAGCTTGTGGTACAAATTTGCATTGTTGTGTTAGTTTATATAGCTCTCTTCACCTCTTACTTATATATATTAGAATATTAATTTTTTAATGTACAATTTATATAACTTTTGGTACAAGTATTCATTGTTGTGTTAAAGTGTACATAACGTTTATATAGTGAATTTATATTAAACTTGAAGTGCAAACATAGTTAATATATTTTTAGTAATGTGTATTAAATACGAGAAGAGAATAAATATTCGTAACATGGGAACGTGTAAGTGTAAAGTCAAGTAATGTGGGCAAGTAATATGGGACGGATGGAGTTACAAGTGAAAAGTCAAAAATGAACAAGTAAAAGTGCGCGAAAATAAATATGTGTCGGAGAATTAAATAAGTATACGTAAGGAAGAATAAATATTCGGCAAGAACGTGTAAAATTGAAGTAAAAGTGCACGGAGAAATAAATAAGTGTCGGAGAAATTAAAATTAAGTGCATATACATGAGAAGAGAATAAATATTCGGTGGTATGACATATATCCGCGTGAAATTTATTCTTAATGTTGTGAACAAGTAAAAATACACGGAGGAAATAAATTTGTGTAAGAGAATTAAAATTGAGCCTCTTATACATGAAAAAGAAAATAAATATTCAACTAGAACGTGAAAAGTCATATAACCATATATGAAAGGAATAAATATTAAATACTATGACATATGTCCAAAAAAAAAATAGTAACAAATTATATATCTTATGGTAAAGCATTCATTGTGTGTACAATTTTACAATTTGAAAAATAGTTAGTCCTTCATATATAATGTGGCCAAGTTATGGGATGGAGGGAGTACTTCATTTATTAATTCTTAAATAACGTGAAAAGTCAAAAGTGAACACGTAAAAGTGCATGGAAAATATATATGTGTTGGAGAATTAAAATTGAAGTGCATACATGTATACATGAGAAGAGAATACATATTCGGCAAGAACGTGAAAAGTCAAAGAAGTTTAAGGAATAAATATGTGTTGGAGAATTAAAATTGAAGTGCATGTATACATGAAAAGAATAAATATTCGGTACTATAGGATATATCCGTGGGATTTACTAATTCTTAAAGAACGTGAAAAGTCAAAAGTGAACAAGTAAAAGTACATAAATTTGTGTAGGAGAATTAAAATTGAGCGCGTCTATACAAGAAGATAATAAATATTCGTAACATGAAAAGTCATAAGTGTAACCCATTTGGTCGTTTAGCACTTTTAGCATAATATTCCTAAAACACCCTTTTCGTGGTCAAATCTTGCTTGTCTATAGTCTGCGATAACGGGTGATTCGGTTATTTAATTGACGAGTTTTAGTCCTCATTTGACATGCGAGGACGAATGTTCTAAAGGAGGGGAGAATGTCACACTCCATAATAATCCTTGCTACTTGTATTAAAACAAGAAAGAATGAGTTAAGAAGGTTCAAGGAAAGTTAATCGAGTTAGTAAGAATATCGTTATAAATATGGTTGTCTTAAGTATCTCGAGGTGACCTTGGTAACCTAAAGGATTTGAAATCGCGTTATGAGTATGTATATGAGGTAATGTGAGTGACCTTTTAAAGTATTTGAGATTATTAGTAATGATATAGAAGATGGACAAAAGATAGGAATATACTTTTTCGATTGGAGTTTCGTCGAAGCTTTGTGAGTTCTACTTATGGTTATTGTGATTCTACGGACCCTTCGAGACATGTATATGAATTGTTATGGATGTAAATGACTGTGTATATGTATGTATAAGAGGTTACATGAGGATGGAAGAGGATTAGAAGTTAAACGAAATGAATCGGAACAATTTCGGTAAAATCGCGGACCCGATTTTAGCCTATATTGTAGGAGGCATATCTCCTAGTATATGAGGAGTTTTAAGGTGTTTCAAAAGCCTAAAATTAAGTTCATCGAGTCTAGTTTGCAACGCAACAAACAGCTCGTCAAAATGATATCGGGGTAAGGAGATATGGATGATTCAAGTCGGGCTGAGTATTAAGACTATCTCAAGATACAAAGTAGAGACTTTAACTTCCGATTTCGTTTGAAGTCACAATTTATCTACAAATTTTGTTTGGTATAGAAGCATTAATGGAAATTAGGAACTACTTAATCGTGGTGTTAAGTTAAAATTAGTGGCAACAATGAGCCAATATGAACATTAACATGCCATGTCCAAAAGATGACTCAAAGTCATCTTAAATAAGACTACTATGGGAGACATACAAATATACATTTAAATGTGATTCATCCACTACACTTACATTATATTGTGGACAACCAAATTGAAAGAAAGGAGTGTGGAATTCAGCCAAGTGACTGAAAATAAGGCATCCATGTGAAGCATGCATTTGAATATTTAAGCATCTACTACTTTATGAAAGTATACATTATTTTAGGAAGACCCAACATGGTGGAGGGATCATTTCACATTAAATATTGCTCATTCATCTTGGCATAATTACAATGGACAAAGGATGGTGTATGAATCATTCACCACACATACAATTGTCTTGTAAACAATTGAAAAGAAAGAAGAAAGGAGAAACAAGAAGGTGAGGCTTGGCCACACTTGGCCTAAAGTTGTAGAAAAAAATGGAATTTTAAGTGTAAAGTTAATGGAGTGACTCATGCCATAAGTGGAGCATGTGACCAACTTGTAGGCATCAAAGTTGAACCAAATAATGACTAAGGAATCAGCCATTACATTCATTTCAACTTCACACAAAGAAAGAAAACCTAGAGAGGGAAAGAGGAAGCTTTCGGCCAAGGGGCTGATTTTTGAGCCCTTTGAGTCTTGATCCAAAAATTATTTTCCAAGGTGTTTCAACCCTTTAGAAGGTCCCTAAAACGTGAAGATAGTCTTTGGAGCAACAAGAACCATTTCCATCTCAAGTCACCAACTCTAGCCAAGTAGAGAAGTCAAGTTGTCAAGGTAAGATCTAACTTTCTTTTCATGTATTAAGGGTGATGTAGATGTGTGAATATAAGTTGTATGCATGAAATAAGGTGTGTTGATGTTGGAACATGATGGTAGTTATGGGGTTATATGTGTTGATGTTGAAGTATGGTTGTAACTTGACGAACATGAATCGCGTGCATAAAATCATGAAAGTTGGTGTTGGAATGTTAGTTGGCCGTAGGGACTGTTTTGGTGGAATTAATGGACTGATTTTCTTTAATAAATATGGTTGTTACTATCATAGATCTCATGGTAAAAAGAATGAAAAGAATTGGAAGGTTAAAGGTGAAGTTATGTTAGTATGAAAATGGTTGAATCTATGATTTTATGTGAGCGATGTTGAAGCATGGTGTAGCCGTGTGTGGACTGTTTTGTGAAGAAGTTAGTGAACTGTTTTTACTTGATATTTTGATTGTTATTATCATGAATTTTATGATGGAAATGAAGGTGTTTAATGGTTGGAGTTGAAACTAAAGTCATTTGTGAGTTGTTATAAGGATTATAAAAATGACGATATAGCGTAGTTGCGTATGAATTGATGTTGTACTTGTCGTGTGGATAGCTGGTCATAACTTACTGAAATTATATGAAAAGAAGACATGAAATGATGTATAAAAATCGCATGTGGTTGGCTTAGTATGTTCGTAAACGTTTGCAAGAATTCCGAACATCGTTATGTTGTCGGTTAGAGAGGCCCATTTTTTGGACATGTTGTGGTAGTGGACTGTTTTGGACTTGTGTTTTCATTAAGTTGGAAAGAATAATTATAAGTTAAGAGTATACATCATATTGTATGTTGGATGGGCTGTTATAAGTTGTTACATGCAAACGTTAAGGCTACAAACTAATAAAAGTAACTTGAGAATGTCGAAGCCGTATGTGAATCGTTATTGCATGTTATGAATGTGGGTTGTTTAGAATATTGTGTGGGCTGTCCGGATTGGTATTGAACACATAATTATTGATGTTGTATTGGTAGTATGTGGTTGGTTTAGATACAAGAGAAAACATCGCCTAAACATCTAGAAAGGAGTTACTAACGTTAGAATACGTTTGAATCTCCCCGTAGCTTAATCATAGTTGTTGGCGTCTTAATATAGGTTGAAGTATTATTGGGTAGCGTACACATATTGTGTGACGAATAAGCACTAAAGACCTTGTCCGATCGGAAGCACTTGAAAGGAAAAAGCTTTGGCGTGAAAGTTCGTGACACATTCGGCATTGAGGTAGGTTACGGTTTACTTTATGTCTAGACTCTAGGTTAGCGAAACGTATGTAAATAGTAGTGATTGACGGGGAAAGCATGATAGGCCTTCGGGCATGGTGTGGAGGTAAATTCCATCTAGGTTGGTATTGCCGCCTATTATGTGGGCTTGTCGCCATTATTGTGATATTGTTATGTGGGCTCGTCGCCATTATTACGATATTGTTATGTGGTTTGTCATTGTATTGTGATTTCATGTATTTGATATAATTCTCTCTCTCTTGTTATCCCACTTGGTCATATGGAAGAGGAAGGTTATTGCGAGAATTGAATATTGAATTGCAATTCCTAGTATGAATCTATGGAACCTATGATTGCGGTGATTATTGAGGTTGATTCCATGCGAGGCATGCATCCCATATTCTATGTGCTATGTGATGTAATTATCACCTAGTTGTATCTTTATCACATACTAGCTCCCTCACCTTATGAAAGGGAAGGGTAATATTGATGATTGAGCCGTGGGCAATAATATGACTTGTACTTGTTTATTGCATATTGGTGATATAATTGAGACGATATCATGCATGACATGCTTTCATATTACTCTTATGTTGTTATAATGGTGAGGAGAGTGATTGAGAGACTCGAGGTTTTGCCGGAGATTGAGAGTGACGAGAGAGACTCCGAGGTTTCGCCGAGATTGAGAGTGACAGAGAGACTCCGAGGTTTCGCCGAGAGATTGTGAGTGTTTGTTGCCCGAGGTTTCTTGCGGGAACGATGGAGTGTCCGATGCCCGAGGTCTTTGCCGGGATCGTGAGAGTGTGCTCGTGATCCGAGGTTATATTCGGAGCGAGTGGTACATGGACTTCGCGGGTCCCCCATGGGTCATGACTATGAGGCATTGCCATAGCATGTGTGTACGGGAGTGGAGTGTGAGAGGTGACTACTGCATTGCATAACATTTACATAGCACGACATTGCATTGCATTGCATAGCACTCCATTTGAATGATCATTCATGTCATTGCATGGCACATTCTCACGATTGATTCTTGATTTGTGAATTATCGAGTTGTTGTTTGTGAGTATTTATTTTAAAGGTTGGATGGAATCGAGGTTTATAGAATTCTCCCTAGGCTTATAATCCGAGATATTGAGATCCCTGTGACTATCGTTAATGCAAGACTTTCTCATATGCTAGATGTGTGGCGTGTTTGATTACTTATCTGCTTACTTGTTAGTTGCTTCTTGTTTATATGCGTGAACTAACCATTGTCGGCCTATGATACCTACGAGCCTAGTGTTGTGCTCATACTACTTTTGCTACACTCCTTCCGGAGTGTAGAGTTATTTTCGAGGTGATGTTCGGAGTCTCACGACCGTTTCGAGGCATTCGTCAAAGACGTTTGGGTGAGCTATTGCAACCCGAGTCTCTCCTTAGATTTCTATTGTTCTCTATCCTTAAACGAAGTCGTATCCGGTTTGAGTCCGTTATCTATTCAAATTGTAAACTTCTTAGAAGCTCTTGTATGAGTCTAGACCAGATTTTTGGAATTTCTTATAATAATAGCATTTATTCCGCATGTTGTATCAAATTAAGGTAGTTATCGAAGGGTTCGCCCACCAGGGAAGGTTAGTGTGGGTGCCCGCATGATCCATGATTTGGGTCGTGACAAGTTGGTAGCAAGCTAGGATGCGGAGGAGAAGCGGACGAACAAGGAAAGATAAAAGATGGCGAGGAAGGAGGCAAAGCTAGCAGTTACGGCAGCGAAGACGGTAGCATTCGAACTTGTACGCAGAACTAGAGGACAACGACGGGGATAAGAAGTTGTACAGGTTAGCCAAGGCAAGGAAGAGGAGGGCACGTGACCTGGATCAAGTGAAGTGCATCAATGACGAGGATGACAAAGTACTGGTGGAGGATGCTCTCATTCGAAGGAGATGGTAGTCGTACTTTCATAAACTCTTGAATGAAGAAGGGGACAGAGATATTTTGTTGGGAGATTTGGAGCACTTCAAAAGATATTGCGATTTTGGATATTGTAAGAGTATAAAAGTCTTGGAGGTTAAGGGTGCTATTCGTAGGATGCGCAGAGGAAGAGCCACCTGGCCCGATGAGATCCCGGTGGAATTTTGGAAGAGCGCAAGCATGACAAGTTTGGAGTGGCTGACTGTGTTATTTAATGTCATTTTTAAGCTAATGAAAATGCCCGACGAATGGAGATGGAGCATGATGGTTCCTTTGTACAAGAACAAGGGTGACATTTAGAGTTGTAACAACTTTAGGGGTATCAAGCTGCTAAGCCACACTATGAAAGTTTGGGAGAGGGTGGTGGAGACGAGGGTGAGGAGAGGCATGTCTATTTTGGAGAATCAGTTCGGGTTCATGCCGAGGCGCTCAACTACAAAAGTTATTCATCTTATACTGAGACTGGTGGAGCAAAGATAGGGAGAGGAAGAAGGAACTACATATGGTATTCATCGACCTAGAAAAGGCTTTCGACAAAGTCACAAGGGAGGTTCTGTGGAGGTGCTTGGAGGCTAGACGTGTACCTGTGGCGTACACTAGGACGATTAAGGACATGTACGATGGAGCCAAGACCCGGGTAAGGACAGTGGGAGGAGACTTGAAGTATTTTCCAATGTTAACAATATTGAAATTTTGAATCTTTTCATCAACGTGTTCTGTTGATTTGTACGTTGATTAGCTATATCGTTCATGTTTAACAAAATTAACTTTTTTTTAGATATTATTTGGTATATTCTAATACTTTATTTTTTAAAATGCATGTGTACTTAAATATTGCATACTTTCTAAAATGATAACATAATGAAATGTATGTTGTAGCTTATACTCCATTCATCTACAAAAAAAAATAGTGTTAGGCATACTACGCGCAGTGGCGAAGTCAGGATTTTCACTAAGGGCTTCAAATATGAAAAAGTAAACACACAAAAAAGCCAAAGGGGGTTCAACGTCTAATATATATACATAAATAATTTTAACCATATATAAACAGTGTAATTTTCAGCCGATAGGGTTTCGGATGAACCCCCTTGAGCCTTCCTCCCTCCGCCTCTGACTACACGGTATGAATTCACAAATATATTTCTTAATATAAATTTACACTTTAAAAATTACATAAAAAGAAACTATAATCCAAACTTGATGGAGTAGTAAAAATGTTGAGAACATCTTTGAAAATATGTAGTTAATGAAATAATTTTTTAGTATTTCAAGCAGTAGTAATGTCAAACAACTTGTGATAAAAGGGAGTAAGTTTTTTTTGTGATTTTGAGTATCGTTTTAGTTTTTTTGGAAGGGGGGGGGGGGGAGAGCTGGGGTGGAGGGGGTAAAGAAAAATGTTAGGCAGTGTTTGTTAGCATAGTGAAAGATGGTTAACTGAATCATGCAACATTGAAGCTTCATTTGTGTTTGAGAAATTAATCAAAATATACATTTTATAAAAAAAGGTTCCACTTAAACTAACAAAAGGAAAAAATGTCATTTTCTCATTACATAGCTTTAGAAAGTAAAAGGAAAGTTTAATTATATTGAGAAAAAGAATTAATTTTCTTTATATTTTCAACATACTTTGTATAATTTAAATCAATTGACATCTACAAATATTTTAAAGTACAAAATTTTATTTAAAATGATCTTTATTTTATAAGTAACCTCATCAAAATCTCAATAAAGAATAAATGTAGCATATAATTGATGTCTCTAGAACCAAATTATTTTTCTTCTTTTTGGAAGAAAATGTTTTAGTTCATAATGGATGTTGTTAATCACACATATGCTAATACTAAGTTGGATTTCAAGAAATTATCAAAATCTAAAATTTAAATAAAATTCAACAAATAACAAAAAATAAGAGACTTTATGTCATGTAAATGTTTGAAGGTAAACAGAAAGTCTAAAGTAAGGAGAAAAGAAATCTATGTTCAATTTTTAAATACTTTTGTTCAATTTAAATATTAAGTCTTTATTTTTAAAAGTTTACAAATACCGTCGAACTAATTTTTCAATAACTTAATACAAAAAAAAAAGCAAAAAAGATAATTATAAGTAATTACAAATGTAACTTTTAATCTTAGTTTTGGGCCCGGACTTAGCACGGGCCAAATGCCACTAGTATATATTACTACTATATATAAGAGACAATATAAAGAGTTTTGTAGTACTTAGTTACATTGTAACTATTTGGTTAGCTTACCAACCAAAAAGGATTTGTTCTTTCAAATATTTGTCCTTGTATTTGCTATTTATTACTTCATATACCAAATTATATTTTCAAACTCTTTCTGGTAATACATGGCCCCTTGGTTTAACTTTTTGGAAGTGAAGTATGTATCATGACTTTTTTCTATGTCTTATTTTTGCCCCTACTTTATTTATTTTTTACTTAGGTTGCCACATCCAATATGGTACATATAATTTGAGCCCTTTGAAAATGCTTGAATGCATGGTGAGGATGTCATCTAATAGAAATAGCTATGCACAAAGATAATATAAAATGGTGATAACAATAATTTTGGAGAACTCATTGGTACTGATAGAGTGTCGATCATATTTTCGTAGTAATTCTAGAATTGTCATTAAATTTCTTTTGATCTATATTTTAATTAAAAAAATATTTTGAATATATAAATTGGTTTAATGATTTAACACAATTATACTATAGAAAATAAATTTCAAAATCGATCCTTCAATAAAAATGAGAAGGAACAAAATTAATTATTAGATATGTTGTTGCACTGAGACATGATTTAATTATTTCAGTTTAGCCAATCCTAATTTATTTGGGGCTATATCATAGTTATAATACTATTATAACAAAAATTTAGAAAATATTCCACTTAGATTAAGAAAAAAGAAAATAAGTATCATTTCCTCACATGCATTTCTTGAAAGGAAAAGAAATTTTTTAATTAAGAAAAAATCAAATTGTAAGTTTACTAGTGTTAACCATTAACATAGTATCTTTAGGATGGATTCCTGGAAGAAGCTAACCATGCTAAGGTTAACAAACAATAAATTAAACAGTCAAAGGTTACCGTTCTTTTTGCATCTGGATCTTTCTTGGATTTAAAAACCTTTTGAAAGTTGAAATAGATTGTAAGAATCGAAATATTTTGTTGGATTTTCTTTGATGACTTGAGTATTAATAACTAGTAAGAGTGCAAGACTTTTGAACATCAAAACATTTGATGCAACATTAAATTTTATCCTTTTGGCAATTCTTTCTTGATCTTCAGATACTGAGGGAGATAATTTGCGCGACGACATACCTGAAAAGTTTGAGAATAGGTAATCTTGTTATCCTCCGTCTACTTTCTTTTATGTTATTTTGGCCTTACGGTGTTCAGAGCAAACAAATGATTCTTGTATGCATTTTCCTCTATTAGGGAAGCATTGATTTCTGCTGTGCCAAGCTTTGAGGAGCCTTACATCAAAGTTCCCAAAGTGTTGAATAAGGAGTGACATTATTTAGGTAATTTTCGTTTCACTTCTAGGGGAAGACCATAATTTTATATATTTTGATCAGTAGATGGAAGACCAGAAATCATCCCTCCAAAGTCTTTTTCAAGATGTATCTTGATGCAACGTGTAAAACGGATATGCTCCTGCTTCCTATTAGTTATCTCTAGTCATTTTTTCTATTACTCATCTAAAGGTTTCCAAGTATCTGAATTGGTGTTCTTGACATTTCCTTCTTTTACAAAATTATCTATAGCCATGTCATAGATTCCAGACTTATAACCTGTTTAACCGAGCTTCTAAAATCTGCGTTTTGAGAAGTGTTGTTTGTTAGAAGTGCTTTTTCAAAAAGTATTTTTTTGGAAAAAGTGTTGTTTGTTAATCATTTTGAAAATCACTTTTTTTAAAAGCAATTTTGCTTGGTCAAAAGTGCTTGTGAAAAAACTACTTTTTTCCAACTTTGAAAAGCTTCTACTTTTTGAAAAAAAAAAAAAAAGTAGCAATTTGTGCTATGGTCAAAAGAAGAGCCGGACCACAAGGGTCTATTGAGAGAACCACTTTTTTTCAACTTCTGAAAATAGCTTCTACTTTCCTTCCAAAAATAATTATGAAGATGGATCACATATCATATAATTGGATTTTTTTTTTTTGCCTAATTCAATTCCAAAAGCTAACTCAAGAGATGAGAAACTTTTGTGCTTAACTCAATCCCAAGAGTTAAATCCATAAGATGAGAATTGTCCAAGATCATATGAAGAATCCAACTTATTTTTTCCAGCCAAGACTAGTACGTAGGTTCTCGCATTGCAATAAATTAAGATCGATACATTATCTTTGAATACAGAAACTACATGGCAAATTATTTAATAGTACAATCTACCATTGTGCTTGAGGGTTGACATCGCAATTCATTCAAATGATGTGCATATCTGTATACACAACTCTGACAAGTATTGTATAGCAATGTACCTTTCCTTAGGCTTGATTTTTGGCATTTCATACATTGGAGTGATGTGCATTTATTTGGTGTACCACTTCCTAATAAAAATAAAAGTTTTAAAATGATGTAGTGAAGAGGCAACATGCTGTAGAGAAGTGAACTTTAAAGTTTGGCAATTGCATATGGAGGCAAGTTTGATCTTGGAGGCAGCTTTAGGTCTTGCCAATCTTCATCATCTATCTTGGAGAAGTAACGATCAACATCATCATCTGTAATTAGTTCCGGTCTGGAGGGCTCCCACTTAGGATTTCTATCCTTGTCGATGAGTATGGCTCTGCATCCCTCGAAAAAATCTTTGCTGAATTCTCCCCTAAACACATGACAAGCCATCCTATACTCTCGAATAAGGCAACTACCAACACCTTGCAGCCTCCCCTCTCTTATTGATCTCAATGAAATCTTAAGACTTGTCGGGGATGCTTTCTTCAGCGATTGGATGGTTGAAGAGATCCAGTACTCATCCTTCTTGTTCAAAGCCTCATAATTTTCAAGAGAAGATATGATTTCTTCGATTGTTCTCCGAGAGAAGCAATGGTCAATAATCTTCATCTTGTGATAAGGACTTTCTGCTTTCAGTTTTGGTATGTTAGAGAAGCGATTAATGATGGCAGAAATAACATCTGGATCACTCGTATTGACTTTAGCTAGTGCTTGTTCTAAATATGGCAACCTCTCCGAGGGTACAAAATGAGTTGCTAGACCACAAGCAAGCATTTCAGCACCATCCAACCTAGCACCAGTAAGACCAAAGATATTCCCCGAAGAATCCTGGAAGCCTCGAATAAAAGTAAGAAGCACCTGCATCAGGAAAGAGTCCCAAAGCTGTTTCAGGCATAGCACAAACCGACTTCTCTGTTGCAACTCGAAATCTACCATGTACAGAGGCACCAAGTCCACCTCCCATGACAATTCCATTAAGGATGGAAACCTGGGGTTTACTATATGTTGCCATCACATAGTTAAGGGTAAACTCTTGACGGGGATAATCAGCAACCCATTTCCAGTTACCGTGGCGAATATTACGAACAATAGATGTAACATCACCACCAGCACAGAAAGCCCTTCCATTTCCCTTCAATATTATCATCTTCACATTTGAATCTCCTTCACTTGCATGGAAAAGTTCCAACAGCCAAGATATCATTTGATAAGAAAGTGCATTCAACTGCTTAGGCCTATTTAATATGAATGTTCTAACACTTGCTCTCTCATTAGTTCTCCACCAAAACCTCATTGGTTCTCGCCATTGTTAGAAAATGTTTGAGCCATGGTATGTGGTTCCAAAATTCTTGCTCTCAATATTCGTCGAATATATGCTCGTCTATTCAAGTTGACCTAAGCCTATATTGCAACGGAATAAGGATTAACAAAAACGTATTCGAATTTCCTGTATGATAATCAAGCAAGGCAATTAACACATGTCTATCATAATCGTGAATATGTTTTCTGATGCTTGATTACACATGTCTATCATAAAATTATAAATGATAGTACATACTATTTAGTTACTCCTTCCGTGAGGATTTTAAATTTTATGATTTTAAATTAAAAATGCGTCTAGTTTTTTAAATCTTGTGGTCTTAAACTTGTCACGTAGACTGTTGACAATTTAAATTTTAAAAACTTACTAAATAGAAAAAGAAAAACTCTTTTTGGTCAGACTAAATAGAAAAGTAAGACACTTTGGGCCTGTTTGGCCATGAAATTTTTTCATTTTTGTTCGGAAAACGCTCACACTTTACTTGGAAATTAACGTTTGGCTATAGAAATTTAAGTTGTATTTGAAATTTGAAAAATACCAAAACCCACGCACTTAGTTCTTCATGCCAATTCCAATAGTGTATTATATATACAACAACAACAACAACAACAACCACCCAGTGAAATCCTACAATGCGGGCTCTGGGGAGGGTAGAGTGTACGCAGTTTACTCCTACCAAGGTAGGACCGTACATTTCCGAAAGACCCATATGAAATAAAGCACAAAAAGATGTCAGATGAGGCCAAGAAATTCAAAGCGGCATGGAAATGAAAATAACGAAAGCGACTAAGCCCTGATGAAGCAGTTTGTAAAGGTACAGTAGCTAGCACAGATAAAATAAGATAATCAAAGTAAAGGAAATAACAAATAGTAGCAAAAATCAAAGCACAAGAAATTATAGCGCGATAATATATATAAATATATAACGAGACTATCTACTAGCCTTCTACCCTAATCTGGGCCCTCCATACCCTCCTATCTAAGGTCATGTCCTCAGTAAGCTGTAACTGCGCCATGTCATGTCTAATCACCTCTCTACAATACTTCTTCAGCCAACCCCTACCTCTTCTGAAACCATCCATAGCCAACCTCTCACACCTCCGCACTGGGGCATCTGTGTCTCTCCTCTTCACATGCCCAAACCATATGAGTCTCGCTTCTCGAATCTTGTCTTCTATTGAGGCCACTCCCACCTTGTCCCGGATATCCTCATTCCTAATCCTGTCACTCCTAGTATGCCCACACATCCATCTCAACATCCTCATCTCGGCAACTTTCATTTTTGAACGTGAGAGATCTTAACTGGCCAACACTCTGCCCTATATAACATAGTTGGTCTAACCACCACTTTGTAGAACTTTTCCTTAAGTTGTGGTGGCACCTTCTTATCACATAAACTCGAAGCGAGCCTCCATTTCATCCACCTTGCAGTCTAATACGATATGTGACATCATCGTCAATCTCCCGCCGTTTGTATAATAGACCCAAGATACTTGAAACTTTTATCTTCTAGATAAATTTACCAAGCTTCATTCCACGCTAACCTCACGAGGAGCTTCAGCGAACTTGCACTCCAAGTACTCGTCTTGGTCTGCTTTTGATTTTTAGACTCCGGAGTCCGTCTCCAACCCTCCGCTTAGTGTTAACTCCGCTACAAGTCTCATCGATGAGGACTATGTCATCCGCGAAAAGCATACACCATGGCACCTCACCTTGAATTTTCCGCGTCAATCCATCCATCACCAAGGCAAATAAAAATGGACTAAAAGCTGATTCTTCATGCAATCCCATCATGCAACAAAGTGCTCGAGTCTCCTCTTTCCTTACCCTAGTTTTAGTTCCCTCATACATGTCTTTGATCACCCTAATGTACACCACAGGTACACCTTTAGCCTCCAAGCATCTCCATAGGATCTCCCTTGGGACTTTATTGTAAGGCTTTTCTAGGTCGATGAATACCATGTGTAAGTCCCTCTTCCTCTCCCTAGACTGCCCTACCAGTCTCCTTATAAGATGTAACGACCCGTTTGGTCGTTTTTGCATTTTGGAGTCTTTTACCCAAATTACCCTTTTCGTAGATTGGAAATGATATTCTTGACTTGCGGGGATAGGTGGTATGGTTATATAATTGATGGGTAAATTTTTTGAAATTTATCTATTTAAAGTGTGTGAATAGTTTAGTCATAGGAATTCTATTTGCACTTATATGCGGTATAAGTTGGTGAATAATGTAATTTATTAAGTGGGTCAATTTTTCACCTTATATATACTGGTTGAGTAAAAAGGTTATTTTGAACAATTATTTTAGTTGGTGATTAATGGGCTAAGTCCGCAAGTAATTTAGTACCCTATATTACATGACCCATATATATAAGTAGGGTTTGACATGCCAAAGTATATCATTAAAAATAAATTAGAGCAAAACAATTTAACGGCTCACGGAAGAACAATCGAAAGGTAATAAAACTCTATATTTGGGCGTGCGATTTTCAAGTTTCGGTAGATGGGGTAGTGAGTTATAGACTTTGCATTAACTTCTATTATATTATTTTTGGTAGATTGAAGTTAAGTCAATTATTGTCTTTATACACGAACAGTGGCATTTGTTTTGAGAATGGTGACAAGTCTAGTAATCATTATGGCAATTGTTGATTAAATGTTTGGACGTCTAATGAGGACTAATAATTGGGCAATGATGATAAGACAAATGGTTAAATTGTTTCTGCAATTTCCTACGGAATTGAAGTTACAGTTTTGTAACTTAGGCTACAATTATAGGAATTTCCTTTCCACGTATTATCATGATTGCACTTCAATTCTAATACATAGGGTATATGTGATTGAATATTTTGGTATTGAATTATATGAATACCTTGGTTTCATATATTTGAATTGTGGAAAGTTAGATTTTTGTCCGAAGTTAAGATATTGGAGTAATTAAAGGTTTGAGTCCTAGTCCTAAGAAAGGAGAATTAATGATTTGAGAGTCCATTTATGGATGAAATTGATCAATTTTAAAAATATATGATCCTTAGATAATGGGTGAAATAAAATTTTCAATAAAATTCCAATCTTGCCCTTGTGGGCCCAAGGCCACTTTTTGGGGTGTGTTGTTGGGTTTCAAATATAAATATAGCAATATGGGTGTCCTTAGATTCGTATTCTAATGTAGATTGCATATTTTATAGATTTTGATCGTTCAGAGGCTCTACGCAAAGGGAAGACATTAGTTTGATTGTTCGTGGCACCCATTTTCGCATTGAGGTAGGTTACGGTCTACTTTAGTTAGACTCGATTAGAGAATCGTATGTAGTTGTAGAAAGTGACGGGGATAGCATATAGGCCTTCGGGCATGGAGTGGAATGGATTCCAATTAGGTTGGCTGTAATTTGTTATGTGGGCTTGTTGCCATATGTGTTATTTTTTTGTGATTATCACTTTGTTGTATCTACTTACATATACTAGCTCACTCATCATATGAAAAGGAATGGTAACATTGTATGACTTGTATTTGTTGATTGTATATTGGGGATAT